>NC_092122.1:7611502-7864002 GCF_045679555.1 Salvelinus alpinus
GAGAGACAAGATCAGAGATGTGCTGTATATATCAAATCACAGTTTATTGGTCACATACACCGATTAGCAGAATACAGTAGGTGCAGCAAAATGCTTGTGTTTCTAACACCTACAGTGCAGTAATACAATATCAACACAATACCAATAAGCAAATAATCCAGAAAGTCCAAAAACAAGAAAAAACAAATGTATCACCTACACAGTAAACATGTATCCAAAGTCTAGTATGCTTGAATAAAATTGGCCAATACAGTACTGTAATATATGCCATTTACATAGCTGACAGTTTGACCCAAAGTGGCAACAGTCCACACATTTTGGTATGTGACCCCAGTGGGAATTGAACCGACAACTCTGGTGTTGCTAGTGCCATGCTCTTATGAACTGAGCCACGTACAGGACCACTAACTGCCATCCCCAGGAGTCAATGGAGACTAGACTAAACTAATCTAACGCATCATAATAGTACACTGTTAGAGTACGGATCATTGCTGGCTGGAACATCTCCGGCTTTGTGACCATGTCTCTGTTGCTGTGTGTGCGTGTCCGTTTACGCGTGTGTGACTGCTCTACTCCTACAGACGTGATAATTGTATAAATAACCTAGGGAGTGATGGGAGAGGATGAGAGCAGCCTGGATAGCAGTGACCATCTCAATCACACAGGGACAATAGAGGGAGTCACAATAACACAACATGACAACTCCACAGCTACCTGGCTATGTCTGGTGAGTGTTCAGTGGGAGAGTGGAAGAGCTGCTGTCTTATGTCAAAACCTCCTGTATTTGTCACTTGTGAAATCTGAGGGACCAGGCAGCAACATCCCCTGCTAGGACCGAGTGTTGTGAAACCCTGTTCTATTTACCATAAATGAGACAAGAGGGACAGATGGTGTTTTATCTTGTTTTTGGAGGTGGAGATGGACCTTATTCCTGGAAGTCCAGACGTTAGACAAAACTTCACAATAAATCCATGTTGAGTTTCCTGAGACCACCCAACAGCAGTCGCCAGGGCGCATCAGTGTACTGACCCGTTCACCAATACAGCACATGCTTCATGTCAAAAGGTCATCCATGCCGTGTCAGAGTAGACCCATAATGGGCACCTCCTGTCATAGCAGAGTTGAGCCATAATGGACACCTGGACGCCAGTTGCCTGTCAATGTCAACATGCCGCTCTCGCTGCAACAAGATCTCATCGTTTCCCTTCGAAATTCAACATATTACGGATGAACGTCTATTTTTCAAGCATTAATTCCGCGTGGTTATAGGGTTAAAACAGAAACAACTCAAATGGTAACAGTTTAGGCCGGGGGTGTTCAACTCTTACCCTACGAGGTCCGGAGCCTGCTGGTTTTCTGTTCTACGTGATAATGAATTGCACCCACCTGGTGTCCCAGGTCAAAATCAGTCCCTGATTAGGGGGGAATAATGAAAACAATTAATTTGAGGGGTTTCGGCATTCATTCTGATTGGTTGAGGTTAGGGCTATGGTTTGGGAAAGGCTTAAAACAAAATAATTAAAAACAACGCGATATTAGCATCAATTATTCTCACGGCTTGCTGGAGCATTGTGAACTGCGGTGGTGCAGTGGTCTAAGCAGCAAGCTCCGGCTCCGAGCATCGTGAGTTCTGGGCAATCGCTTGCCATTTTTTTTTGTGAGTGTGGAGGAAGGCATATATCGACGTTCTCAGGACCTTTTCAAACGTCCGAAATGTAAGTTAATTCCTAGTGATCAGGCTGCTCTCCAATCTTCTTGGCCTCCTACAGCTCCTTTCCTTTCACTTCTCTTTCCTTTCCGTTTCTCTCCTCTCTACTCTCTGTTTCCGGTCTGTACCAGTTCAGCAGACAAAAAAGGGTTTGTTTAGTAAAAGGCACGTCCACAGCAGTAGGCTGAGCTCTTGGATGTCGATTAAACCCCCCACAACTCTCTGATTCAGAGAGAGTTAAATGTGCAAGACACATTTCAGTTGAATGCATTCAGTTGTACAACTGACTAGGTATCCCCATTACCCTTTTCTTTACGGTACAGAGCATAGCTGGATTTACTGTAAGCAACATCATTAGAATCAGATCCAAGCGCCAAGAATCACTCTCCACAGCCCTGGGAAATAACAGACACACACACACACTCCCCTAACACACTCCCCTAGCAGCCATGGCCAATTACACAGTGCTCAGGGAAAGCATCACAACATTCAATCTGGTATTTCCTGTCCTGAATTACTGCAAAAACATAAACTGTAGGGTTTCTTTCTGACCATTTTTTCCTCTGGAACTTTTTTTCACACCTTTGCAACTGAGAGGAGAAGTTTTTTACCATTCATATTTCATAGTGGAGCCATTTCAACCAGGGAATCTGTGAAAGCAAATAGCCACTATAAACTGTGCTTCATAGGGTGAATCTCAATTGTCTAAAGTGGTATCCTTCCCATATCTACTTTCCTTCCTACAGATGTTGGATTTTAAGTTGACCTATATTGTCACAGCAAAATAAATCCTGCAGCAACAGTGTAGTCCATAATGTTGCTTGATTGGTAGATAGGCTATGCCAAAAGTATGCTACATGAAAACTGCAGTACTGTTAATATAACCGTGTCTTAGTGTGGGTTTTCATAGAATTGACGTAAATCACAAAGTGTGTATACATTTCCTGCGGGGCAGGAAAATTCTGAGCAACAAAAGTGTGATCAAATTAAGATCCTACATCTTATATGCACTGATGTGAAAGTACTGGATTTGTGAACCTAGTAGATATCCACCATATCTCTCTGGCAGGTTAGTTTCTTTCCGTCATTAATCTTGCTCTGGAGGCAGCTCTGCAGAGTGGTCACTAGCTGGCATAGCCACAAAGTCATAAAATCTGATTTTCGAAATTAAGACCAAAGAGCACATTTTAGTTTTAATACATTTTTACAATCTAGCCAATTTTGACTTTGCAGCTGGCCTATCTCAACAGTTCTGCCTCCAGGACAAGACCTCTGACAATAAACGTCAAACTGCATCCCTCTAACCCATTCTGTGCATTTAGGTCAGAGCAAATGAAGGAGAGGAGACAAGGAGAGGAAGCCACTATATACTATTGAGACACAGCACTAGTTAGTTCTATGACTTTGTCGATGTGTGTCTGTGTGTTTCATCACAAGCTTCAGGGTTAGATGTGGCAAAAAGGAAGAGAGCGCACAGTAACTCTATATTGAGTGATTTATTTTGAGCGTGAGCGAGAGGAGAGAGGGTAAGTGGACGGGAGACCTTGCAACTCCTTTGTGTGGGAGGCTTCCGCATATTCCATCTCTCTCCCCTCTCTCTATCTCTCATGTCTCTGTCGGCCTCCAATAATACTCCCTCTCAGTGTTCGGTAAACAGAGCAGCATCGTAAACAACCGACCGCAGCAGAGCACAGGACGGACATTTCCCACATTCTCAGGTCAAACGGCTGTGTGATCAGATGAGATACCAGATAAATAAATCTCTCTCCCTCTCACACACAAACACAGATTCAAAAACAGCACTTCGGAGATTTTTTATAGCAGTTACAGAGAGTTGAAACCGGGATAGACACCAGTGTCCCACTCCTGTACAGAAACTCTTATATAAGCAGTACAAATGATTCATCCTGATCATCTTGCTTACTTAAACACCTCGTATTAACTCCTCAAACACTGTAACCCTGATGACTGACTCACCAAACAGATCGAACAGCAATGCGGAACGAGAGAGCTAATAGATTCCTCAAAGTGGCCTGATTTTGTGATACCCTAGCTATGGGCCCTGGTCAAAAGTAGTGCACTACATAGGGAATAGGGTACCATTTGAGACGTGTCCTATCTCTATTGCTGTGTGAAATCAGCTCAACCTGAACAAAACCCATTAGAGGTCTCTTCACTCAGGTCTTTAACGACATCCTGTGGTTGTGACATTCAACCATTACCTGGCAGTAATGGACTCTGTGTGGCTGGCTCAAGTCCCTGGAGGGAGGGAGGGAGGGAGGGAGGGAGGGAGGGAGGGAGGGAGGGAGGGAGGGAGGGAGGGAGGGAGGGAGGGAGGGAGGGAGGGAGGGAACAATGCTGTTGATAACAAGATAGAGAGTGTGTGCTTGTGTGTATCGCCTTTACGTGAGTGTGTGTGTATTTAGGCCAATCAAGTAATAGTGGGAGCAGTTATAGCGGCGACAGAGGTCAGGGATTAGAGAAGTATTGATCTTGATGGGTTTAAACACAGGTCACATACAGACCAAGAACACAGAGAGGAGTCACTGAGTACACACACACACACACACGCACACGCACACACACACACACACACACACACACACACACACACACACACACACACACACACACACACACACACACACACACACACACACACACACACACACACACACAGACACAGACACAAGAGAGACCCCATGGAACAGCTTGTCAATATCTGTCATTGATTGGACAGCTGTAGGGTTGTACAAGAAGCATGTACTGTAAACCCAGGCCTTATTTCACAGTAACTACATTACCTATGTGATTCTGCATGCAGCTTTAAAACTGCATATAGAGGAAGAAAGCTATGCAAACTAGAGGAATCCATTATCCAGTACACTAGAGAGCAGCGTTTGTTCTTTCCATCGGAATGGGACGTGTTCTCTTCCTCTCTTTCTTTTTTTCTCATTATTTCTCCTCCTCAGAGACACTGAAAGGCACATGAGACCAGTTCAGGCGTAAGCACGGATGTGTGTAATGTGTGAGTGGTTGTGTGTGTGTGTGTGTACATGTATGTGTCTATGTGCACGTGTGCGTGCCTGTATGTGTGTGTGTACAGATGGTGAGCTGGGTCCACAGGCAGAACTGAGTTAGCCAGGTGGAAAATGAACAGCCCGACAGTTACAGACTGCCTGACATCCTCACTGCAGCACTCCACTATTACTACAGTCAACAATACTCGAATACGGTATTACTACAGTACTCCACACTATTACTACGGCCAACAATACTCGGATACGGTACTACTACAGTACTCCACCCTATTACTACAGCCAACAATACTCGGATACGGTACTACTACAGTACTCCACCCTATTACCACAGTCAACAATACTCGAATACGGTATTACTACAGTACTCCACCCTATTACTACAGTCAACAATACTCGAATACGGTATTACTACAGTACTCCACACTATTACTACAATCAACATTACTCGGATACGGTATTACTACAGTACTCCACAATATTACTACAGTCAACAATACTCTAATAGGGTATTACTACAGTACTCTACAATGTTACTACAACCAGCAATACTCTAATACGGTATTGCCCCGGTACTCTACACTATTACTACAATCAACAATACTCTAATTCGGTATTACTACAGTACTCTACACTATTACTACAATCAACAATACTCTAATACGGTATTGCTGCAGTATTCCACACTATTACTACAGTCAACAATACTCTAATTCGGTATTACTACAGTACTCTACACTATTACTACAATCAACAATACTCTAATACGGTATTACCCCGGTACTCCACACTATTACTACAATCAACAATACTCTAATACGGTATTGCTGCAGTATTC
This sequence comes from Salvelinus alpinus, assembly GCF_045679555.1. Taxonomy (NCBI): domain Eukaryota; kingdom Metazoa; phylum Chordata; class Actinopteri; order Salmoniformes; family Salmonidae; genus Salvelinus; species Salvelinus alpinus. The sequence continues at coordinate 7,617,087 of NC_092122.1, forward strand.
CACACTATTACTACAGTCAACAATACTCTAATATGATATTACTACAGTACTCTACACTATTGCTACAGTCAACAATACTCTAATACGGTATTACCCCCGTACTCTACACTATTAATACAATCAACAATACTCGAATACGGTATTACTACAGTTCTCCACACTATTACTACAATCAACAATACTCTAATACGGTATTACTACAGTACTCTACACTATTACTGCAGTCACCAATACTCTAATACGGTATTACCCTGGTACTCTACACTATTACCACAATCGACAACACTCCAATACAGTATTACTACAGTACTCTAGTCTACACTATAACTACAGTAAAGTCACCGGCTTCATCAATAAGTGCATCGGCGACGTCGTCCCCTCAGTGACGTGCGTACATATTCCAAACAGAAGCAATGGATTACAGGCAACATCTGCACCGAGCTAAAGGCTAGAGCTGCCGCATTCATTCATCTGGACGCTTCAAAGAAATCCTGCTATGCCCTCTGACGAACCATCAAACAGACAAAGCTTCAAAACAGGACTAAGATTGAAACCTGCTACATTGGCTCTGACGCTCGTCGGATGTGACAAGGCTTGTAAACTATTACGGACTACAAAGGGATACCCAGCCACAAACTGCCCAGTGACGTGAGCCTACCAGATGGGCTAAATGCCTTTTATGTTCTCTTCGAGGCAAGCAATACTGAAGCATGCATGAGTGCACCAGCTGTTCCGGGCGACTGTGTGATTACGCTCACCATAGCCGATGAGAGCAAGACCTTTAAACAGGTCAACATTCACAAGGCCGCGGGGTCAGACGGATTACCAGGACGTGTACTCAGAGCATGCGCGGACCAACTGGCAAGTGTCTTCACTGACATTTTCAACTTCTCCCTGACTGAGTCTGTAATACATACATGTTTCAAGCAGACCACCATAGTCCCTGTGCCCAAGAAAGCAAAGGTAACCTGCCTAAATGATTAACGCCCCATAGCACTCACGTCGGTAGCCATGAAGTGCTTTGAAAAGCTGGTCATGGCTCACATCAACAACATTCCCCTGGAAACTCTAGACCCACTCCAATTCATATACCGCCCCAACAGATCCACAGATGACGCAATCTCAATCACACCCAACACTGCCCTTTCCAACCTGGACAAAAGGAACACCTACAGTTGAAGTCGGAAGACTACATACACTTTAGCCAAAGATGTTTAAACTCAGTTTTTCACAATTCCGGACATTTAATCCAAGTAAAAATTCCCTGTTTTAGGTCAGTTAGGATCACCACTTTATTTGAAGAATGTGACATGTCAGAATAATAGTAGAGAGAATTATTTATTTTAGCTTTCATTTCTTTCATCACATTCCCAGTGGGTCAGAAGTTTACATACACTCAATTAGTATTTGGTAGCATTGCCTTTAAATTGTTTAACTTGGGTCAAATGTGTCTGGTAGCCTTCCACAAGCTTCCCACAATAAATTGGGTGAATTTTGGCCCATTCCTCCTGACAGAGCTGGTATAACTGAGTCAGGTTTGTAGGTCTCCTTGCTAGCACACGCTTTTTCAGTTCTGCCCACAAATATTCTATAGGATTGAGGTCAGGGCTTTGTGATGGCCACTCTAATACCTTGACTTTGTTGTCCTTAAGCCATTTGCCACAACTTTGGAAGTGGGGTCATTGTCCATTTGCGACCAAGTTGTTGCTTCAATATATCCACATCATTTTCCTTCCTCATTTCCTCATTTGTGAAGTGCACCCGTCCCTCCTGCAGCAAAGCACCCCCACAACGTGATGCTGCCACCCCCGTGCTTCACGGTTGGGATGGTGTTCTTCGGCTTGCAAGCCTCCCCCTTTTTTCCTCCGAACATAACGATGCTCATTATTGCTAAACAGTTCTATTTTTGTTACATCAGACCAGAGGACATTTCTCCAAAAAGTACGATCTTTGTCCCCATGTGCAGTTGCAAACCGTAGTCTGGCTTTTTTATGGCGGTTTTGGAGCAGTGGCTTCTTCCTTGCTGAGCAGCCTTTCAGGTTATGTCGATATAGGACTCGTTTTACTGTGGATATAGTAACTTTTGTACCTGTTTCCCCCAGCATCTTCACAAGGTCCTTTGCTGCTGATTGATTGCACTTTTCGCACCAAAGTACGTTCATCTCTAGGAGACAGAATGCATCTCCTTCCTGAGCGGTATGACGGCTGCGTTGTCCCATGGTGTTTATACTTGCGTACTATTGTTTGTACAGATGAACGTGGTACCTTCAGGTTTTTGGAAATTGCTCCCAAGGATGAACCAGGTCTTGGCAGATTTCTTTTGATTTTCCCATGATGTCAAGCAAAGAGGCAGTGAGTTTGAAGGTAGGCCTTGAAATACATCCACATCCACTCAAATTATGTCAATTAGCCTATCAGAAGCTTCTAAAGCCATGACATCCTTTTCTGGAATTTTCCAAGCTGTTTAAAGGCACAGTCAACTTAGTGTATGTAAACTTCTGACCCACTGGAATTGTGATACAGTGAATTATAAGTGAGGTCATTTGGGGCTCTTGAATAATAATTTCCATATAAATGCACGATGTAATCAACTATGTTGAAAACATTCTGTGTTAAAAGCACCATTTTAATGCGTGGGCGTCCCTAACTTAAGTCACGTTAAAGCTATGTTTGGGCTAACCAAAAGTGTTTCGTTCAGGTAACACTTTGACTGAAAAGTTTAGTAAACTATAAAAGTCTGTGGAACCAGTTACTAAATAATAATTAGTTGAATCAACAACAACAAAAAGTACAGTGTACACAGATGAAAACATACATGCTGCCTTACAACGTACAGACTGGTAAAGAGCCCACCTGTTTGGGAGGATGGGTGGTCTCCCGATAGCGTCTCATGGTACCCGATGTGTGCGCCTTGTTCATCATAGCCACAATGCACACAACCAGCAACCACTGCCTAACACTAAACACCCGATGCCTGACTCCTATCTCTTCCTCTCAGCCGCAGTAGCTGTCTTCTTGTGGCGTCTCTCCTCAGAAAGTAATCCGTCACTCCTCTTCTCTTCTCTCCCTCTCTCTTTTCCTTCCTCTCTCACACCCTTCTCTCCTCTGCCCCACTGTACCACATATGCAGTCAGTCCCAACAACCCTCTGGCCCTCGCCTGCTCCTGCATCAACCAATCCTGTGAGAGAATGCTCCTAGGTGCTCCTCCACTCGTCGCTCCGCCGAGGTGGGCAGACAGACAGGAAGCATTTATCTAGAAAATAGCCTGTTGCTAGGAGACGCTGGGGCAAAGAGCAAAGTGAGTCCTACACAATAAAAATAGTTCTTTGGGTTAAATTGGACGCAACAACGCGTCATCCCGTCCTACGAGTTTCCCTTTTATTATTAATAGTGTGAAAAGACGGGAAATAATACAAGTGGGTTATTTGCATTAGTACAGTGCTACCCACACATCACAGTAGTCTCAGTAGTCTAAAGTGGCTGCATCCTCTCCTCGTGTCCTCTCTCTTTCATCTTCTGTGACACTGAAGACACAGCTGAGGGCAATAGGATGAGGCTTTTACCAGGTATTTGCTTTCACTAGTACAACGCTTTCTCATGAGTAAACAATGAATAAGGAGTGATGAAGGAGAGGATATGAGCAGAAGAGATGAGGAGAGGAAGCCACGTTAGACTATTGAGAGCAGGGCAGTGCATTCATCAATCAAATGTATTTTATCAAGCCCTTTATAGAGCAGCGGCTGTCACAAAGGGCTATACAGATAACAAGATCTCACGGTTTGACACGGTTTGACTTCGGTATTGTAACACAGACGCTGGGAGACGAGAAGCAAGCTCGGGTGTGGATTTAATAATAAATAAACATGAAACTAAACAACGAACAGCATCTGGACATAAGAACAGGAAGATAACAACAAGGCTGACTGGGGAATGAACCTGAGGGAGAGACAGGTAGAGCGATGGACATCATAGAAGTGATGCAGTCCAGGTGAGTCTCATGAGGGGCAGGTGCGCGTAACGACGGTGACAGGTGTGTGCATTAATCACCACACTGGCGACAACGAGCGCCGGAGAGGGGGAGTGGGAGTAAACGTGACAGGTATTCAAGTGTTTTCCAGGTTTAGGAATTCATTCCGAATGGGTACGGTAAGGGTTAAGGTTTGGGATAGGGTTCAAAAATGTTTATAAAAAAAGAGTGCCTAGTGCCGGGACTGAGCACGCGACCCTCAGAGCCGGAGCTCACTGGTTACGCCTATCCACTATCCCCATCCGCAATGCCCCAGGAAGCCGCAAGCCTACTTAATAGTAATAGTCCTTACTGTTGCCCCTAGTGGCCAGTTTTAAAGGCATCTTCCGACGCCCTGAGTACCTGGACGAATGTCAAATATCGCCTTGGATCTCGAGTGACCTGGCTGGACACCCAACCTAAAACACCAAAAAGCAAGCAATGCAGATGTAGAAACACATCGGCTAAGAACAAATCCCTGGAAAGGCAGGAACCTATGAGGAACCGGGCTCCGAGGGGTGGCCAGTCCTCTTCTGGCTGTGCCGGGTGGGGATTATAAGAGTACATGGTCATTTAGGCAAGATCGTTGCTTAAGACGTTCAAATGTTCATAGATGACCAGCAGGGTCAACAGTTCAACACCTCAGGAGTAAATGTCAGTTGGCTTTTCATAGCCGAGCATTCATATCAGGGACTGAAGAGACACGGTGGGATGAGTGATACAGTCTCTTCTTCCCCTGAGACATGCTCTTTCTGAACTAAAATACACACATATAGACACTCCCATTCCCAGATGGGACAAGACTGGAATAATGTCAATATCCCAATATTTATTTCTCTACACATGTTTCCATTATTTGATTTTTTTTTTGTGTATCCCTATAAAATCCATGAGAGTCACAGAACCAAGATGATTCATGCACATGCTTATGCACACTCAGACACATTGTTCAGCTAGTTCTTGTGTCATTGTTCCTGCTATCAGTACCAAGCCTCCAGATTCTACAAGGGCTCAATACATTCTCCTCCTGCCAACCCAATCTCTCACACGACACAAGGTTGTGATTGACTGGTCGATCAGTGTGTGCGTGTCTGTCTGTCCGTCCGTGTGTGTGCGTGTGCGTGTGTGTACGTGACTGAGTGTGTAAGCCACTGTCATAGAGATCTTTCCAGAAATAAGATACTTGATCTACAGTATCTTACCCACAATTCTTATATGTCCTTTTCACAACCTCTAAGCCAATAATCAAAATCACTCTACAATAATCTCCAGTGATTCCCCATTTACTGCAGTCTACAGAGTTGCATAATATCCTACTGTATGCCTATAGCATCACCATCATCTCTAATAATAACTAGGGAAAGGGGATACCTAGTCAGTTGCACAACTGAATGCATTCAACCGAAATGTGTCTTCCACATTTAACCCAACCCCTCTGAATCAGAGAGGTGTAGGAGCCTGCCTTTAATCGACATCATCGGTGCCCGGGGAGCAGTTGTTGTTGGGGGTTAACTGCCTTGTTCAAGGGCAGAATGGCAGATTTTTCCAATTGGCCAGCTCGGGATTTTAACTATTGACTTTTCAGTTACTGAGATTGACACAGATCTAGGATTAGTTTATCCTCCCCTAATCCTAACCTTAACCACTAGGGGAGAAAACCACAAACTGACTTTTGATCATTGTCTAGGCAAGCAAATTTATATTGCTCCGTAATTGCCTGGGTCTTAAAACAAAGCCAGCCACCTAAAGGAAAGTATTTAAGCATTTCCTGATCAGACTGAGACAGCAGTTGCCCCATCTGACCAGGGGAGAGGGGGAGGGAGAGAGGGGAAGAGGGGGAAAGGAGGAGAGGGGGGGATATGCACGCAAGCACTGGTCAGTCAGGTGGAGAAGTGAGAAGTAGCGTTATCGATTTCTCGCTCCGTCAGTTCATTCAATACGGTTAGAGAAAGAAGTATTCCCCATCCTTTCTCCCCCTCCTCCCTCCCTGGACTGACCTGAAGTGTTCATTCAATAAAGGGTTAGAAAAAGAAGCATGTTCCCCCTTTCTCCCCTTCTCTGTCCTACCTGGGATCCCCGGGCACCCCTCTTGTGGTCCCATTCAGTCTGTGAGATCATCTGGAGACGAGAGGGAGACACCAGTTTAGAGGGCATTCATCATTCACCTCCAGTCTACTCCAGTCTACTACTTACTGTATTACAGTATCTTTGAGCTTTCTTCTCTATCATCCTCCACTATCTCCCCCCCCCCACCCCCTCCGCTGAGGGCTAAAAATAAATGCGAGGCGCTGCTGATGAAGAAAAGAGCGCATTACCTACGCTTGCAGGCTTCATCTTCATCTGCGTCCCCCTCTCATTCCTCCCTTCTATTCCTCTATTCCACACTTTCTATTTTGTTCAACAAGGCTGTAATGCCATTTCACAGTGAGGCTGGGGCGTACCGAGCATTTCAGCACAGCATAATGGCCTCTGCCAGGCTAAAACTTTAATCACTCTAATTAGCAAATAGACAACACACAGTACTAACATACGCACACCCTAACCTCCCTCCTGAAGGCACGCCATGCTAAGTGCAGGCTCGTTTACACTCGCATCGCCAGACAGGAAGCATCGCAGGATCAACATCACAGCATTACAGGATCATTGCCATTTTGGAGACACATACAGAGACTAGTTTACCCTGGCATAATCTTCATGGTAAGGCAGGGGCAGGAGAATTATTATATATTTTTTTAAATGTAACCTTTATTTAACTAGGCAAGTCAATTAATTAAGAACAAATTCTTACTTACAATGATGGCCTACCAGGGAACAGTGGGTAAACTGCCTTGTTCAGGGGCAGAACGACAGATTTTTACCTTGTCAGCTCGGGGATTCGATCCAGCAACCATTACGGTTATTGGCGCAATGCTCTAACCACTAGGCTACCTGCCGCGAAGAGGGAATCCATAAACTGACTGAAACATACAGTAGCTTGAATATTCTCACTGTTTGAACCGATGTACAACAAGGTGAACGAGTCCCTCTAAAATCAGTTACAATGTCTCTGATTTGAGTATCTGCTTGCAGGGAGCAAAAAAAGAGGTGTCCTCGTATTATAAGTGTCCAGTGTTTTGCAGTCTGATGGGGCGACTTAACTCAGCTGTTGAGAATGAGTCCTGCATTGACTAGCTGACTGTGTCTGTGGACGGCTGGCTGTACGTTACATACAGTAACATTACGTAACATTTGTTATTGGTGGGGTCCTCACCCAGATTTCCATTGAGCCACAAACTCAACCACGGTTATCTTAACACAACCTTTTCAAAAAGAGAGAGAGAGAGAGTCAGGGGAAACAACATTTATCTATAAAAGGATAATTCCGATACTTTTTCTCGGGGTGTTTTTTTCCCTCTTCCACTCTCACGTCCTTTAGCGTAGAGGAGAGGATGGTACTGTAGTCTCCCTCCCTCAGTAACACTGACCCCAGTCTTTATCCTGAGTCCCCTTACCCTAACCCCTACTAATGACAACTCAACGCCAGTCAAGCCCCCTACCACCACTCAACATCCTGGTTAACTAGACAGGTGTTGTGTCTACTCAATACAGCTGTGAATTTTTTTTTATTCTGCTTCTATTCTATTCTAGTCCACATATGTGTTCTCTCCCTCTGACCACACTGTAGTTAGCTGCGTATGTCGTTGCAATATATATACACATAGGTTTTAATACCAGGAAACATATAGAGAGGCTAATGATCAGAGAAAGACCCTCCTGATCTTCTCCATCGTTGGATGGTGAGTCTCAGCCAAATATCCATTAAGTTAACCAAGTCTACAAGGTAGGCTATATGTCCGGCAGCTTTGAGCTTCTCTCATCTGTCAAAGACTTCTCTCAAACGTCAACATTGTTTATGACTGTTTTCCTAGACTTCCAATAAAAACCTGCAGGTCTATATGTTATATTATGGTCTGGCTGGGCTGTTTTCCTAAAAGTGCAGCAGAGCAACTTTAAGTAAAAATAGAGGCCCGGGGCTGTACCTTTCATTTTATTGAGTTCTCTGGTAAAATCATTAGAGAAGTCGCATTTGAAACGGACCAGTGTTCCTTTCCATGGTTCAGGATTTTAAACTGTTTCCAGTTTTATCCAGGGACAGCTTTAATGTATCATATAAATAATAGAGTCATTTAGGAGACACTTTTATCCAAAGTGACTTACAGTTGACACATGATACAGTAGCCCACTAAGGAATCAAACCCACTCTACTCCAGTGATAGAGACTGTGTACTAGTCACTACACTCTAATCAACTGAGCCATCAGAACCATCCAGTTCTAAACAAGTTACCAGTAACAGAGTAACTGGGTCCCGTGTGGCTCAGTCTGAGTCCAGTAATGGTAGAGCATGGGTGCTTGCAAAGCCAGGGTTGTGGATTCAATTCCCACGGCGGACCAGTATGAAAATGCATGCACTGACTACTGTAAGTCACTCTGGATAAATGACTGCTAAATGACTCAACTGTAAAAATAAGTCCCTGGGCAGAAGAACAGGGGACATTGGACCACCACTGAACCAGAGAGGAGTGAGTAAGCAGTGAGTGTACAGCTCATGAAAATCTAATAAGCAAACAGAGAGCCTGATATGTCCTCCTACTAACTCTCTAAGTGTTTTGTTCATTTAGACAGAAAGAGAAAAATAGAACATTAAAGAACTCTCAGGGAGGATGACAAAGGATGAAGGGAGCATGATAGAGAATGAGGATAGGGTGACAGAGGATGGGGAGGCAGAGGTGCAAACCAGAACTCTGTTTGTCTGTGTGTTATTAAATGACAGATGAGGCAATCTACCTAACAAGAGGATGATAATGCAGTGTGTTTAATTGACCATGAACGAAACACCACCACTGGTAATGACTCTCTCTTCTCTCCAGTCTCTCTCTCCAGTCTCTTTTTCTCTCTCTACAGCCTCGATCTCCATCTCTCTCACTTCAGTATCTTTCTTTCTTCAGTATCTCACTCTCTTCAGTATCTTTCTCTCTTCAATATCTCTGTCTTCACTATCTCGCTCTCTCTCTTCACTATCTCTCTCGTTCTCTCTCTCTTCAGTATCTCTCTCTCTTTGGTGTCTCTCTCTCTCTCTTCAGTGTCTCTCTCTCCCTCTCTTCAGTATCTCTCTCTCTCCAGTATCTCTCTCTCTCTCTCTCTCTCTCTCTCTCTCTCTCTCTCTCTCTCTCTCTCTCTCTCTCTCTCTCTCTCTCTCTCTCTCTCTCTCTCTCTCTCTCTCTCTCTCTCTCTCTCTCTCTCTCTCTCTCTCTCTCTCTCTCTCTCTCTCTCTCTCTCTCTCTCTCTCTCTCTCTCTCTCTCTCTCTCTCTCTCTCTAACCTTCTCTTCAGTATCTCTCTCTCTCTCTCTTCAGTATATATCTCTCTCAAATCAGTTCAATTCAAGGGGCTTTATTGGCATGGGAAACATATGTTAACATTTCCAAAGCAAGTGAAGTAGATAATATACAAAAGTGAAAAAAGCAATAAAAATGAACAGCAAACATTACACTCACGGAAGTTCCAAAAGAATAAAGACATTACAAATGTCATATTATGTACACTACCGTTCAAAAGTTTGGGGACACTTAGAAATGCCCTTGTTTTTCGAAAGAAAAGCACATTTTCTGCCCATTGAAATAAAATAAAATTGATCAGAAATACAGTGTAGACATTTCTAATGTTGTAAATGACTATTGTAGCTGGAAACACCTGATTTTTAATGGAATATCTACATTGGCGTACAGAGGCCCATTATCAGCAACCATCACTCCTGTGTTCCAATGGCACGTTGTGTTAGCTAATCCAAGTTTATCATTTTAAAAGACTAATTGATCATTAGAAAACCCTTTTGCAATTATGTTAGTACAGCTGAAGACTGTTGTTCTGATAAAAGAAGCAATAAAACTGGCCTTCTTTAGACTAGTTGAGTATCTGTAGCATCAGCATTTGAATGATCGATTACAGGCTCAAAATGGCAGGAAACAAAGAACTTTCTTCTGAAACTCGTCAGTCTATTCTTGTTCTGAGAAATGAAGGCTATTCCATGCGAGAAATTGCCAAGAAACTGAAGATCTCGTACAACGCTGTGTACTAAAAAACATGAAAACATCACCGAATACAAACAGTGTAGCTATTCTCTCCGCAAGGCAATCAAACAAGCTAAGTGTCAGTATAGAGACAAAGTAGAGTCGCAATTCAACGGCTCAGGCACGAGACATATGTGGCAAATAATACACTAATATACAGTATATTGATTATACAGTATATACAGTTGAAGTCGGAAGATTACATAGACCTTAGCCAACTACATTTAAACTCAGTTTTTCACAATTCCTGACATTTAATCCTAGCAGAAATTCCCTGTCTTAGGTCAGTTAGGATCACCACTTTATTTGAAGAATGTGAAATGTCAGAATAATAGCAGAGAGAATGATTTATTTCAGCTTTTATTTCTTTCATCACATTCCCAGTGGGTCAGAAGTTTACATACACTCAATTAGTATTTGGTAGCATTGCCTTTAAATTGTTTAACTTCCACAAGTTAGCCTTCCACAAGCTTCCCACAATAAGTTGGGTGAATTCTGGCCAGTTCCTCCTGACAGAGCTGGTGTAACTGAGTCAGGTTTGTAGGCCTCCTTGCTCGCACACACTTTTTCAGTTCTGCACACAAATATTCTATACGATTGAGGTCAGGGCTTTGTGATGGCCTCTCTAATACCTTGACTTTGTTGTCCTTAAGCCATTTTGCCACAACTTTGGAAGAATGCTTGGGGTTATTGTCCATTTGGAAGACCCTTTTGCGACCAAGCTTTAACTTCCTGACTGATGTCTTGAGATGTTGCTTCAATATATCCATATAATTTTCCTCCCTCAGATGCCATCTATTTTGTGAAGTGCACCAGTCCCTCCTGCAGCAAAGCACCCCCACAACATGATGCTGCCACCCTTGTGCTTCACGGTTGGGATGGTGTTCTTCGGCTTGTAAGTCTCCCCCTTTTCCTCCAAACATAACGATGCTCATTATGGCCAAACAATTCTATTTTTTGTTACATCAGACCAGAGGACATTTCTCCAAAAAGTACAATCTTTGTCCCCATGTGCAGTTGCAAACCGTAGTCTGGCTTTTTTTATGGCGGTTTTAGAGCAGTGGCTTCTTCCTTGCTGAGTGGTCTTTCAGGTTATGTCGATATAAGACTCGTTTTACTGTGGATATAGATACTTTTGTACCCGTTTCCTCCAGCATCTTCACAAGGTCCTTTGCTGTTGTTCTGGGATTGATTTTCACTTTTCGCACCAAAGTACGTTCATCTCTAGGAGACAGAACGCGTCTCCTTCCTGAGTGGTATGATGGCTGCATTGTCCCATGGTGTTTATACTTGCGCACTATTGTTTGTAGATTAGAACGTGGGAGCTTCAGGCGTTTGGAAATTGCTCCCAAGGATGAACCAGACTTGTGGAGGTCTACAATTATTATTCTGAGGTCCTGGGTGATTTCTTTTGATTTTCCCATGATGTCAAGCAAAGAGGCACTGAGTTTGAAGGTAGGCCTTGAAATACATCCACAGGTACACCCCCAATTGACTCAAATGATATCAAATAGCCTACCAGAAGCTTCTAAAGCTATGGCATCATTTTCTGGAATTTTCCAAGCTGTTTAAAGGCACAGTCAACTTAGTGTATGTAAACTTCTGACCCACTGAAATTGTGATACAGTGAATTATAAGTGAAATAATCTGTCTGTAATCAAATGTTGGAAAAATGACTTGTGTCATGCACAAAGTAGATGTCCTAACCGACTTGCCAAAACTATAGTTTGTTAACAAGACATTTGTGGAGTTTTAATGACTCCAACCTAAGTGTATGTAAACTTCCGACTTCAACTTTATGTGGCAGGGTCTACAGTCAATCGCAGATTACAAAAAGAAAACCAGCCCCGTCGCGGACGGGGACTTTGAACATCCTACGGAGCACCATTAAATCCATTATTAAAACATAGAAAGAATATGGCACCACAACAAGCCTACCAAGACAAGGCCGCCGAACAAAACTCACGGTGTATCTGTCCATAGGACCACTTTAAGCCGTACACTCCACAGAGCTGGGCTTCACGGAAGAGTGTCCATAAATAAAAAATAAATAAAATTAATAAGCAAACACGTTTGGTGTTCGCCAAAAGGCACGTGGGAAACTCCCCAAACATATGGAAGAAGGTACTCTGGTCAGATGAGACTAAAATTGAGCTTTTTGGCTATCAAGGAAAACGCTATGTCTGGCACAAACCCAACACCTCTCATCACCCCGAGAACACCATCCCCACAGTGAAGCTTGGTGGTGGCAGCATCATGCTGTGGGGATGTTTTTCATCATCGGGGACTGGGAAACTGGTCAGAATTGAAGGAATGATGGATGGCGCTAACTACAGGGAAATTTTTGAGGGAAACCTGTTTCAGTCTTCCAGAGATTTGAGACTGGGACGGAGGTTCACCATCCAGCAGGACAATGACCCTAGCATACTACTAAGGCAACACTCGATCGGTTTAAGGGGAAACTTTTAAATGTATTGGAATGGCCTAGTCAAAGCCCAGACCTCTTTCCAATTGAGAATCTGTGGGTAAAAATCCCAGTGGCTAAATGTACCAAGCTTTTAAAGGGACATACCCCAAGATACTTGCAGGTCTAATTGCTGCAAAAGGTGGCTCTACAAAGTATTGACTTTGGGTGGGTGAATAGTTATGCATGCTCAAGTTCTGTTTTTTTGTCCTATTTTGCTTCTTCAAAGTGGTAGGCATGTTGTGTAAATCAAATGATACAAACCCCCCAAAAATCTATTTTAATTCCAGGTTGTAAGGCAACAAAATAGGAAAAATGCCAAGGGAGGTGAATACTTTCGCAAGTCACTGTATTTCCCCCAGTAGATATGGGAGTTTATCAAAATCGGGCTTGTTTTACTTTGTGGATCTGTGTAATCTGAGGGAAATATGATTCTCTAATTAGGTCATACGTTTGGCAGGAGGTTAGGAAGTGCAGCTCAGTTTCCACCTCATTTGGTGTGCAGTGTGCATATAGCCTGTCTTCTCTTGAGAGCCAGGTCTGCCTATGGCGGCCTTTCTCAATAGCAAGGCTATGCTCACTGAGTCTGTACATAGTCAAATCTTTCCTTAAGTTTGGGTCAGTCACAGTGGTAAGTGTACTCTCTGTTTAGGGCCAAATAGCATTATAGCTTGCTCTGTTTTTTTGTTAAGTCTTTCCAATGTGTCAAGTAATTATCTTTTTGTTTTCTCATGATTTGGTTGGGTCTAATTGTGTTGCTGTCCTGGGGCTCTGTGGGATCTGTTTGTGAACAGAGCCCCAGGACCAGCTTGCTTAGGGGACTCCTATCCAGGTTAATCTCATTGTAGGTGATGGCTTTGTTATGGAAGGTTTGGGAATCGCTTCCTTTTAGGTGGTTGTTGAATTTAACGTCTCTTTTCTGGATTTTGATCATTAGCGGGTATCGGCCTAATTCTACTCTGCATGCATTATTTGGTGTTTTACGTTGTACACAGAGGATATTTTTGCAGAATTCTGCATGCAGAGTCTCAATTTGGTGTTTGTCCCATTTTGTGAATTCTTTGTTGGTGAGCAGACCCCAGACCTCACAACCATAAAGGGCAATAGTTTCTTTGACTGATTCAAGTATTTTTATCCAGATCCTAATTCGTATATGTCAAATTTTATGTTCCTTTTGATGGCATAGAAGGCCCTTCTTGCCTTGTCTGTCAGATCGTTCACAGCTTTGTGGAAGTTACCTGTGGCGCTGATGTTTAGGCCAATGTATGTATAGTTTTTTTGTGTGCTCTAGGGCAACGGTGTCTAGATGGAATTTGTATTTGTGGTCCTGGCGACTGGACCTTTTTTGGAACACCATTATTTTGGTTACTGTCAGTGCCCAGGTCTGGCAGAATCTGTGCAGAAGATCTAGGTGCTGCCGTAGGCCCTCCTTGATTGGTGACAGAAGCACCAGATCATCAGCAAACAGTAGACATTTGACTTCAGATTCTAGTAGGGTGAGGCCGGATACTGCAGACTGTTCTAGTGCCCTCCCCAATTCGTTGATATATATGTTGAAGAGGGTGGGGCTTAAGTTGCATCCCTGTCTCACCCCATGGCCCTGTGGGAAGAAATGTGTGTGTTTTTGCCTATTTTAACCACGCATTTGTTGTTTGTGTACATGGATTTTATTATGTGGTATGTTTTTCCCCCAACACCACTTTCCATCAATTTGTATAGTAGACCCTTATGCCAAATTGAGTCGAAGGCTTTTTTGAAATCAACAAAGCATGAGAAGACTTTGCATTTGTTTTGGTTTGTTTGTTTGTCAATTAGGGTGTGCAGGGTGAATACGTGGTCTGTCGTACGATACTTTTGTAAAAAGCTATTTTGACATTTGCTCAGTACATTGTTTTCACAGAGGAAATGTACGAGTCTGCTGTTAATGATAATGCAGAGGATTTTCCCAAGGTTGCTGTTGACGCATATCCCATGGTAGTTATTGGGGTCAAATTTGTATCCACTTTTGTGGATTGGGTTGATCAGATGCCAGAGCTAAGGATGATGTTAAAGTGTTTTAGTATAGCCAATTGGAATTTGTTGTCTGTATATTTTATAATTTCATTGAGGATACCATCAACACCACAGGCCTTTTTGGGTTGGAGGGTTTTTATTTTGTCCTGCAGTTCTCTCTCATCAGTCAGTCTCTCTCTTCGGTCTCTCTCTCGTATAACTCTCTCTCTCGTATCACTCTCTCTCTCTGTCTCTCTCGTCTCTCTCTCTTGTATCAATCTCTCTCGTATCACTCTCTCTCTCTTCAGTATATCACTCAATCTCTCTTCAGTATCTCACGCTCTCTTCAGTATCTCACTCTCTCTCTTCAGTATCAGTATATTTTGTCCTGTAGTCATCTCTCTCGTCAGTCAGTCAGTCAGTCAGTCTCTCTCTCGTATCACTCTCTCTCTCCCCGTCTTGTGACTGTTGAGTTTGTATAGCACCTCATAATCATCACACATAACATAGCCAGCACTGCTACCATCCTCTTTTACTACTTCATGAAATCTTTCCCAAACATTAGGCTACTGTTCTGGCTACTGTTCTTCAGTATCAGTATATTTTGTCCTGTAGTTCTCTCTCGTCAGTCAGTCAGTCAGTCAGTCAGTCTCTCTCGTATCACTCTCTCTCTAATATCGCTCTCTCGCGTATCACTCTCTCTCTCTCTCGTATCGCTCCCTCTCTCTCGTATCGCTCTCTCTCTCTCTCATATCGCTCTCTCTCTCTCTTTCTCATATCTCTCTCTCTCTCTTTCTAATATCGCTCTCTCTCTCGTATCGCTCTCTCGTATAGCTCTCTCTCTCTCTCTCTCATATCGCTCTCTCATATCGCTCTCAATCTCTCGTATCGCTCTCTCTCTCTTCAGCATCTCGCTCTCTCTCTCTCTTCAGCATCTCGCTCTCTCTCTCTCTTCAGTATCTCACTCTCTCTCTCTCTCTTCAGCATCTCGCTCTCTCTCTCTCTTCAGCATCTCGCTCTCTCTCTCTCTTCAGTATCTCACTCTCTCTCTCTCTTCAGCATCTCGCTCTCTCTCTCTCTTCAGTATCTCACTCTCTCTCTCTCTCTCTTCAGCATCTCGCTCTCTCTCTCTCTTCAGTATCTCACTCTCTCTCTCTCTCTTCAGCATCTCGCTCTCTCTCTCTCTTCAGCATCTCGCTGGGTCTCTCTCTTCAGTATCTCACTTGCTCTCTCTTCAGTATCTCACTTGCTCTCTCTTCAGTATCTCACTTGCTCTCTCTTCAGCATCTCGCATGCTCTCTCTCTTCAGTATCTCGCTCTCTCTCTCTCTTCAGTATCTCGCTGGGTCTCTCTCTTCAGTATCTCACTCGCTCTCTCTTCAGTATCTCGCTCACTCTCTCTTCAGTATCTCGCACGCTCTTTCTCCTCAGTGTCTCGCACGCTCTCTCTCTCTCAATTCAGTATCTCACTTGCTTTCTCTCTTCAGCCTCTATCTCCATCTCTCTCATCTTGCTCTCTTCCTTATCTCTCCCTCTGTCTCTTTGCCCTGCTCATTGTAGTCACATACAATAGTGATGGTGGTTAGACTCAGAACCTGCAATCCCCGTGGTTATATCCGCGGGGCGGGCGGATTTAGGGTCATTAAATATTGTGTGGATGAAGGGTGGGTGGATGAATCGGGTTGAATAAAGAGAAGAAAAATAATAAAAAATCCATAAATGTATAATTATTGCGCAATTCAGATCTATAGGCATTTAGGGTTTTCGTTCATTATTTTTATCTGGTGTTAATGTGTAGCCTAAGCCTAGATTTTAGGGCCTAACTGTGCGCTCAACAAATACACGCTAATTGACAAATGCTTTTGGGAACTTGGGCAGAAAAAATGTACGTCGATCCACTGAGATAAAAAGGACAAATGTTGGGGTTGAATTCAATAAGAGAAAAGCTGTGAAATGCAGAGTTGAAAAGAAATAGAAGGCCAGAACAGTAGCCTAATGTTTGGGAAAGATTTAATGAAGTAGTAAAAGAGGATGGTAGCAGTGCTGGCTGTGTTATGTGTCATGATTATGAGGTGCTATGACATGTCAAGGGAACTGTAGGCTGCTGTTCAGATGTGTTAAATGGAATAGTAGCCTGACACCAGGACACTGACTGTAGGTCTATAACCTCTCACACAACCTAATATAATATTAACTCCTGCAGAATTAAGCATTTCTTGCAGTAACATTATGCACAAAATGTACATTTTGACTTGGGAACAGTGGTGGAGAAATATGATTGACTTATTTCAGCATCTTGAGTGAATAAAGGTCTATGAAGGTGCTCTCTTTATCAGCATCATAAAAGCTGATAGTACTATCAAATACCTAAAATATGCATACAAGCCGAAATCATATCAGAAACATGTTGGGTAGTTTTCACAGCTTTTAATTTCTCTAAAACGGGTCAAATTGATGTCATTTGGAAATTGTTCGTTTTTTGGGGGTTATTGCATTTTATCCCCGGTCCCTTAAACGTCTTTGCAGCGCGAGAGAAGCTGAGAAGAAAGGGAAAACTTTACCAATGTCAACTAGATTGAATCATTCATTCTATCGATTTATATTCTGGTGAGCAAGGACTTATTTTGTATTCTAGGGCAACAAGCAATGACAGAAGAGAAGCTGCATGTAACTAAGTATAGTTGACTAACAAATAGCCTACCAAAATGTCAGAAATTACAAGTACAAACATAGGACTATCTGAAAAGGTACGTCAAAACATTGTTCTGTCATCTCTGACTGTACAGCGTATTTTCTATATTAGCGGGTTAGGGCCGGGGCCTCAGATTTTCACTTGATCACATATATTTGGCCGTTTGCGGATGGGTGAACAAACACCTGACCCACGCATCACTAACACACACACACACACCTCCACCTGGTCAAACCTGTATGTGGGCCTCCACTCAGCCCTACTGCTCTCTCAGATGGCCTTCATTTCGGCTCTAATGCACTTGTAACAATGTAAAGACTATGGGAGGGTAGGAAACCACTGGGGCCTAATGCAGTGTTGTGCCAGATTACCATTCACAGCTCTATGATTCATTCATAACCAGCATAATACTTGTTTTATGATGCCCGGGGCCACGGTAATATCATGCTCTAACGATAGCTTCATATCAATTTAAGCTCCTTGGCTGTCCAAACGCATGGCGCATAAAATGTTCACTTCCAACCTAGTGCCAGCAGGGATAACTTTCCCTTCTCTCTCCCTCTGTTGTCTCTCTCCTCTCTGGTAATATAAGCTCTGGTTTTCAATCAGTTACATTACAGGACTTGGGATGACTTTCTCTCTATCTACTTGACTAGTTTCTCCTCGTCAGGGGAGATTGCTAACAATGTGGGGTGCTGCTTTACACCTGCAGGTGGAGCCTCTTTCCAGACTCATTCTCAGGGCGATAGACACTGTAAACTACCCCTGTATTTCATCTCAACTCTACCCCAGATAGTCCATCCCTCCTCTCCTCTCTCTCTCTCTCTCTCTGGACTCTGGAAAAGACCAGTCATGTACCTGAGTCTTGGGCCACATTTCATTCCAGATAGTTACAAAGGGAAGTGAACGAAGGCAAACGCTAACAAAACATTTTTGGAATGAAACGCAGCACAGAGCTCACAGACGCCTTCCAACTGGACGTGGGATTGGACGACAGACGCTGCCAGCCAATCCCCTGGACCCTCATCAGGCCTCCTTGCTCCAGTGAGAATTTGGCCTGAAGCCTGAAACCCTGACACTTTATAGGAGGGAGGAAGAGAGAGGGGGTTGCTGCTGCTAGACTCCTGGCATAGATTCATTAACTCTGGTCAGGTGGGGGGGTTAGGGACCAGACAGCCAGGAGAGGAAAGGCAGGGCTGCTGGAGGTTTGCTTTTAACACTTTTGGATGCTATATGATCTGACTCACATGCAGACACACACGGATATGTGCACACACACACACACACACACACACACACACACACACACACACACACACACACACACACACACACACACACACACACACACACACACACACACACACACACACACACACACACACACACACACACACACACACAGGTGCACCTGCGTTTGCATGGGCACGCGCACAAACACACAGAAACACACACACACTGGATCTGGGGGTGGTTACAGTGTTGGCTACTAAACAGCATCTAGATGCCTTGCTAGTTACCCTCCTGAGGGTTTCAAGGCCTTCCAAGCCCATTAAGAAATAATGGAACATTCATGCTGCCCATAGAAACTGCTTAGAGTGAGGGTAATTTCAACTATGGGGTTGGTGTTTCTGTGGTTCACACGTCTGCCTAGTCCAACACTTCCCTGTGTGAAAACACAACACGTTCAACTGGTGAAGATGAGAAAGTTGTGGGTTCAATTCCTGCAGGGGTCACACGTACTGAATATGTGAAGTTAATACGAGTCTTTTTGAATAAAACAGTCTGGTAAATGTCTCATAAATGACACGTGAAATTGATCCCAATTTTTCTGCCATGGATTTTTTAGCAGCTCTCATACACGTTATGAATATTGACACATTCCACTGTGTTTACTAGTCTGCTTCCATGCGCACACACACACACACACACACACACACACACACACACACACACACACACACACACACACACACACACACACACACACACACACACACACACACACACACACACACACACACACACACACACACACACACACACACACACACACACACACACACACAGCAGGCCTGTGTGTTACATTCCCAGTGTAAATCTTTACCAGCGCCAGCAGGTCTGACTGACTGCTAGTATATCCTGTATCGGCCAAGACCTTTAAAACCAACCAGTGGTTCCGTACAGTAAAATGCCCATGCAAAAACACCCAATGAAACGCAACTCTGAAAAGGACTCCATGTGTTTTTCTCAATTTTACCATTCAACAAAATCAGTGGCACCACAGCAGCATTCACACACCATATGATTACATGTTGGAGCGATGTGTGAGTAATGGAAATCCTGAGGGAAGAGGGACCACATACACTGACAGGGCTGTAAAACACTAAGAGACATACATGCTGCAACAGCACAACCCTGCCTCTGTTATTTTATTATTGTTTATTTAACTAGGCAAGTCAGTTAAGAACACATTCTTATTTATAATGACGGCCTACTGGGGAACAGTGGGTTAACTGCCTTTTTCAGGTGCAGAATGACAGATTTTTACCTTGTCAGCTTGGGGTTCGATCCAGCAACCTTTTGGCCCAACGCTCTAACCACTAGGCTTCCTGCCACCCCCAGCCACTGGACAGGGAAACCCACAGACGACTATAGAGAATGGATGGACGACAGTACTCGGACCGTGGACACATCTATAAGAACCTGGTTGCTAGAAACCCAGAGTCGGGACTGGGGCTGAAGCTGAAATAAACTGGGGTATATGTGACTGGACATAGGGCTGGTGTATAGGGGATGGGACTAAACAAGGGAACAGGTGTGTGTGTCACCCAAATAAACAAGTCCTTGTAAGGAATAAAGGGTATATGTTATGAATGGCCTGCCCCTGTATGAGTGTCTTTAGACTGTTCTGAAAGGACCCCTGGCTGAATGACATGACGGACAGGCCTGCGTCACAACGCACCCGCACGTCACGACTACACCACTACGGACGGAGAGAGAGAGAGAGATAGAGAGAGAGTGTGTTTGTGAGAGAGGGAGTGAGCGAGCGAGCGACAGAGAAAGCGGGAGAGAGAGACAGACAGACAGAGCCCTTGGCTGAGTGACAGACAGACTCCCTCCCCTCTGCCCTCCCTGCGCGTCACGACTGGACCACTCTAGGCCTGAAGAGGGCCCAGGGCTCATCTGCATAACGAGGTGAGACAAAGCCGGCTGGCCAGCAGCTGCTACGAGGGGCCTCAGCTGTAAACAACAGACACGGGGCCAGGGAACATTTACATACCATGTACATAAGACAGCTAGCTACATCTCACGAGTGCAGTTATTAACCAGTTAAGGTCTCAAACTATTTGGCTCAACTTCAAATTAACTTTTGTCTGTAATGTCTTTTTCGTTATTTGTCGGCACCCAGTAAGACTAGCTTTCGCCACTGATGTAGGCTAATGGGGATCCTAATAAATCTAAACCCGAATAAATCTAAAACTTTGATTCACTGCTACGTTGACTCTGTACCATAAGAACATTATACGCCACAGGCCTCCTCCTTTATTTACTGTCTAGGGCTCCTCCATCCTCCTCTGTCTCCCTGCTCCATTCTTCAGTGCAGTGCGTTCTTATCTAATCATGTGTGTGTGTCCGTTGGTTAAGTTTCAGGGCCAAGATTTTGCTTGACAGAGACGGAGGGGTCCCAAGAAAACATGTGCCACTGGGAGCTTCCTTCCTTGAAGCTGGCATCGCCATTGACCTCTTCGTCTGAAGATTGCAGCTTATATCTCAGCCACCAGAGAGGGTGAGAGTCCACAGGGGAAAAGAGGGAGAGGGGGGAGAGAGAAGAAGGGAGAGAGAGAGTCTGCAGAGAGACAGCACTCGGTGTCCCCGGTGGGATTATACAGCATTCTTCTCCCTGGAGGAAATACCTGATTCTGCCCATCTGATCTGGGTTCAGTCATGCTGGAACACATACTCACTACATCACAACTCCTCTCCTCCCTCACTCTCTCATCAATATTCCTCCTCTCATCTTCGCTTCCTCTCGTACTCCCCCTGTCCCTCACACTCTCACTCCATCTGTACACCCCTACCTCAATCTCACATCATGTATGTCCCTCTCTCTCTCTCCTCCTCCCTCACTCTGCGTCTACTCCTTCTCACCATCACTCTCTCACTCACAGTGGCAGTCATGCTGGTGGGTTTTGTTGAAGGGACCCTTGGGACGGGCTGATGACTCACGGAGAGAGACCACTCATCTACGTCACCATGGGCCATCAGCTGTGCTTACTGATGCTAATTGTGTCTGGCCGTCTGTCCCTCTGTCTGTCGGTCCTGTCGATCAGTACGGAGCCTGTTCTGGGATTGCTTATTGATCACATTATCTTCCTGCGTCACTCAGTACCTCACAGACCTGCTGTGTACTGGGGGAAGGAGGGGAGAGGTGAGTGTGACGGTGACTAGGGAAGGCGGAGAGGAGACGAAAGAGTGGGGAAAGGTGTGAGAGGAAGAAGGGGTGAGGTCAGGGAGAGGGAAAGGGGATGTGAAGGGTGAGGTATAGGGAGAGGTTGGTATGACGGAGGGAGAAGGAGGAGGAGAGGCTGTGGGAGGGCGGAGTGGGTAGACCACATGTTAGGAGCATGTGGATCTAGGTAAAGCATCTGTTGGGTCAGAAGAGAGATTCAACTCAGAGCCTGAACATCAGATCGTAATCATCTGTCTGGGGTATTTACAGTTTGAAAACTTACCAACCTACAGGCCCATTAAACTTGAATGATTCTCAATCAATGCTCTGAATTAGTATAGAGTCAATACCGTACAACAGGCTGCTATAGGTGGAACATTGACATGCTATTTTACTACAGTATCAATCTAATTTACACTACAGAATTAAACGAGACGTTTGCGTGCAAAGTGCATCTGGTGTGATTTTCCTGACCTTGCCCGCCAGTTAAAATTACCAATACGAGTGTATGTCATTTCTTTGTTACATTTTCTCTGAGGTAGTGAACTGCGAAGTACGTAGTAGGCAGAAATTAGAGGGCAGCTTCCAATTGGCTCATTCATCCCCCCTCCTCTCCTCTGTAACTATTCCCCAGGTCGTTGCTGTAAATGTGAATGTGTTCTCAGTCAACTTACCTGGTAAAATAAGGGAAAGAAAATCTACATTAGTTTCAAAACATATCCAGGAAAAACACACCATAAAATAAAATAAACCATTACAATACCTTCAAAATGTGAAATATGGGCTCGTGCCCACATTAACGTTGTAAAGTCGGAGGCCACCCTGAACCAGGCATATTTGGGCAAGCGGGCACCTTTTTCCATCTGGAAATGGTTTTATGACAGAGCTTATTACTCCACAGATTAATTTAACAGAACCAGACAAATCACTGGCTCTTAGCGCTCCGTGAGAACCGCGATGAACCACAGACAGAGGTCAGATCAATGCACACAGACGGACAGACGGACAGACACATAGGCAGGTTAAAAGTCTGCTGTTTGGCACTACTCCCATGGACGTCTGAATTGTAGCTACCGTGTAAGAAAAAGGCCTGGATTGACACTACAGACAGAAAACAAAGTACTACACAGAGAATAGGACAAACCCCTTTTAAGCAAGGTACACTCGTCTAGACAAGACACACAGGAACATTTGAAGTATAGTGCACACTAAAACGGACATGTTAAAGTATGAAAGCTGGGTGAGCCAACAGAAGATGAGATAGTATGACAAATGTTGATGGAAATACACTGCAGGTGTATCACTCTCTGACACTGACCTGACTCTCTATCCCCCTCTAGACCATGACTCATGTTGTTGCGTCCTGTGAGTGAGTGTGAGTGACATCAGTCTTGTGTGTGTGTGTGTGTGTGTCAGTGTGTGTGTGTGTCTGGAAGCCCTCTGTCCCTGTCCAGTCCCCTGGGGCAGGTACAGTCCCTGTGGCAGGGCTACTGAGAGGGGCAGAGAGAGGCTCTGGATGACTGTGATTGGGTTAGAGGAGGTCTAATGGTCCGGCTATTGAGGAGCTACATTAACCATCTCACCCCTTGCCTGGACACACCACTGATTACATTGGGAGCGGTAATAGGGACGTGTCTGGTGTCCTAAATCACTTCCATCAGTGGTCTACAGGGACGAACACACTGACAAACAGTCATTATCTCAGCTCCAGATACGGATACATCAGTCTAAACTTAGTCCTAAAATAGACTTTCTGCCCTCTGGTTCAAAAAGGGGTTTCTGTTTTCATCAGATTTGATTTGGATTTATTTCAATGCTGAAAAACACCTAAAGTAGACATACTCCCTCTGGTCCTATATAAATCAACTACATATCCCATGGTTCCGCACTCTCCCTAGCTGCCTGCGTCATCAACACCAGTCCCACTGTGCATCAGATACAAATAATTACCCTCCTGACCTCAGAAACGCAAAGAATGAGGTTGGACTGCGTAGTCGGCCCAATCTGCTGCGGTGCGCCACATAAATACGTCAGTGGATAATTTCTCACTTGTCACAGAACAGTCTGAATCACTGTTAAGACATCTTTACACAGACCAAATGAAAAACACGGATACATCAGTCTAAACGTAATCTAAGGGGAGAGGAAGGGGGAGCAATGGATTCCACAATAACTACCGGTTAAACATTTTAGAACACCTACTCATTCAAGAGTTTTTCTTTGTTTTTACTATTTTCTACATTGTAGAATAATAGTGAAGACATAAAAACTATGAAATAACACCCTGTTCTTCCATCTAAGAGAAATTCAAGGTCTGATATACATTGGCCCTGAATCAGGGTTATTTTCATAGAAAACGCCAGACTGGAGATGATAGAATCATGGTTTCCGCAACGTGCACCCCTTCACTTCATTTGCCAAGCCGCATTAAGAGGCAATCCAATGGCTTCATGCATCCAATGGCTTCATGCACACACACACACCGTTCCTTCCACTGGTTCCCTCTAAGTGGAGCGTTTCCCGTGCTAATGGCAAGCCAGTTTTAGGTGACTGGCGTCATGTACCTCTTTACTGCCATTACTGTCAGAGAGCATCACATCACGTGCGTCACGGCTCGCGGAAGCGGCATCCTCCGTGACGTTCGATCCCCTTTCACCGCCCGATGATTGATGTGGTGTGTGGCGTGAACGTTAGTTGAGTCATTAACTTCTCATGTGAAGTGAAGATCGAGACACAGGAACTCCATTTACTTTAATATCCCGACTCTAGGCCTATGTGGTGCATGCTTCCATCTCTGAGAAGACTGGATGAAAATCTATTCCATAATGTAGACCCTATTTCCCTTTGCTGCAAAATATTATAGAATCATATAATACTATGAATTATCAAAATCATAATATTCATCAGTAGATGAATAAAATATCTCCAAACTCCATAGTCCAATATCATCCAGCATACTTACTATTGAAATGATAACAGTAGAAGCACCCATAAGGGTTGTACGGGTGATTCTGACTGTACTTTTTGCTGTGTGCTCGTGTTTTATAAAGAACACAGCACCAGTGAAGTCTGACATCTGTTTTTGCCGACGTGGAGGGGAAGAAATATTCTTGATTATCTAAATAAACACAGAACACCCTGTGTTCAGAGGAAGAATAGCTCTTGGACAATTTGTGCAGGATTGGAAGTGTCAACATTTTAACTGGGGGCGTGTGGGTCTCGGTGGAACAAGCCAGAGTTTAGCCAGGCATTATACAAACACTCTGCCTCTGTTTTCTTAGATCGCTGGAGGAGAGGGAGAGAGGGATGGAGGGAGGGAGAAACAGAAGGGGGATTGAGAGAGAGAGAGAGAGAGAGAGAGAGAGAGAGAGAGAGAGAGAGAGAGAGAGAGAGAGAGAGAGAGAGAGAGAGAGAGAGAGAGAGAGAGAGGGAGCTAGAGAGAGAGGGAAAAGAGAGAGAGGGGGAGAGGGAGAGGAAGAGAGCTGGGGGAGAGAGTGCAAGAGGTAGAGAGAGAGGGAGAGAGAGGAGTAGGGAGATGGAGAGAAAGAGAGATAATTCACCCAACCCTGAGTGAACTCATTCAGCTTTCTAACAGTACTGAGAGAAGCTTAATAAAACACAGCTGGAAGCTACACAGACACACACACACAACTAATCAAAACAGAATTTCTGCACAATCACTGTGCAGTGTTCATGGTCGTATCTAAATCGTACTGTACACACATCTCATGCTATGGCTGCATTGGAAAACTGTATTCATAAGACAATGACCAATCCATGTTTCATATGTGCACACAATCAATCCGTGTCTATAACCTTGTGGTTAGAGTGTTGGGCCAATAACCGAAAGGTCGCTAGTTTGAATCCCCGAGCTGACAAGGTGAATAATCTGTCTATGTGCCCTTGAGCAAGGCACTTTACCCTAATTGCTCCAGCGTCGCTGTTGTTAATGGCTGACCCTGGCCATGACCCCGCTCTCCAAGGGTGTCTCAGGGAGAGTATGAAAACAACACATTTCCAATTCCCACGTGAAACAGGACAAATATAATCACCCACCAAAATGATTCTTACTATAGCAGCATACTGGTCTGAGAGATGGAGAATAGAATGATACACTAGATTAAATGATTAGATCATTGTTACATGGATGAACCAACAGGCATATAATAGTCTCTGCTAATATGCTTTCACTCAGACAATGGGTGAGCATCCAGGTCACGCAGCCCAAGCCATTCATGGAAAGTGTTCAGGCTTCCTAGAAACTGTGTGTACATTAGAGATCTTCTCAGATCCAAAAAGTTGGACCCATTACGAAATGAACCCAGCACTTTCCTCTCCAGACCCTACCTGAATAAATACTTTAAAAAATATATAGAAACCCGATCCGAACGAACCAGAGGACAACCAGACCCGGCCCTGTAAAGACCGGGTCGGGTCCTATCCAAGTGAGGGAAGCAGCAGAAAAGTTTTTTTTGAACTACCTTATTAACTGAAGCTGTTAATGCAAAAGCAGAAGGAGAGGGAAACAGGAGCTCTAGCAGAATGCAGGGGAGGGGCCGTGTGGTGTGTGTGAGTGGCGCAAGATGCAGGCATTGGGGAGGAGGGAGAGCAACAAGCTTTCACAGTCTCACCGCAGAATCAGACGTCCAAACCCTTATGCATAAAAGTCACATTTCCAAGGTTAAATTTAGGCACGAATTCTGAATGGTCAAGTTAAGGGTTAAAGTTTGGGATAGGGTTAAAACATATATATATAAAATGAGTGCCTAGCACTGGAATTGAACATGGAACCATCGGAGCTCACAGCTCACATGCACCATTCCCGTCCACAACACCTTAGCAAAGCTCAAGCCTGCTTGATGGTAATAGTGCTCACTGTTGCCCCTAGTGGCTGGTTTTGATGGCATCTCCTGACCTCCTGCTAGGTTATTTATCATCCAATCTGATAACATAGTACCAATAGAGGCGTCAGGTAGCCTAGTGGTTAGAGCGTTGGGCAAGTAACTAAAAGGTTGCTGTTTTGAATCCCCGAACTGACAAGGTAAAAATCTGTTGTTCTGCCCCTGAACAAGGCAGTTAACCTACTGTTCCCGGTAGGCTGTCATTGTAAATAAGATTATTTCTTACTTGACTTGCCTGTAACAAACTGAAAAGAGAAGCTAGTTAAGTTACTGTAGCTGGGTTGGCTAATTGAGGCTACATATGCTTCACTATCCCCCGTCCAACACAATTACAACAACTCCATAGAGAATTATTAGCCTACTTGTTGGCTCTTGGTGGTTGAAACATCCTTCTCATTTAACTTTTAATTCCCTCATTTTAATTCCATCTTCCATTGATCTAACTTGCTTGCCACGACACACACAGAGCCAGAGGAGATTGGCGCTTTGATGACTCGTGATTGTCCGACAACAACAAGCTACACGCAGTACTCTCGTGAAAAGCTTGAGCAGCAGCATGAGTCACGTTCAGGTCTTTATGGGTCCTTACCAGCAAATCAGACCCATGACAAATAAATCAGATCCGACCCGGCACCGAGGGTCAACAACAGAATTTCGGACACGGCCCGGTCGGGACCCGGGTAATCTGGTTCAGGTGTACACTGACTTCCCTGACCACCATTAACGGCTCTCCTGGACCTCTCCATATAATAGTACTTTCTCTCTCTCTAGATGCCATTACGGGTCTACCCCTGCTCTCTCTCCCTGCTGTGACCACGGATCAACCAGTGTTCAGCCAACCCAAGGAGACTTTCTCCACATGTCAACACAGCAGGAAACTCCATCATCACCATCACTCTACTGGACAAAACACACCGTACTTATCTCTCTCCATGTGTGTGTGTGTGTGTGTGTGTGTGTGTGTGTGTGTGTGTGTGTGTGTGTGTGTGTGTGTGTGTGTGTGTGTGTGTGTGTGTGTGTGTGTGTGTGTGTGTGTGTGTGTGTGTGTGTGTGTGTGAGACCCCTGCAGGGTTGGCTCTAATGGCACTAATGGAGGTTCTGTGTTGTGGTGCTTAGACCATAGACGCTGCCTGTCTTTGTCCTCCAGGGGCCTGTTTGTTGAGTGTTACAACTCAGAGCTTCGACTTCAGAGTCAGAGTGTTGTCCTCAGGGGGCACAAGAACAGCACAACCACAAGCGACATGTTGGTGAAAAGATTTGAGCAGACCTGTATATAGAGTACACACACAACTGGGTAAAAGTGTAATCCACATCATGAGCTCAAGTGGGGAAGAAGATTATTTTTCCTGTATGTTTTACATACAGTACAGTAATGAATGACCATCCAGTTGTCTATTGTTTTCATTCAAATGATGGTTCACAAAAAGACAAGTCATATCTAGTAAACTCAACAAAAATATTATATGACAATCTGAAGCTTGAAATAGGATTATTCTGAGAACCTAAACTGAACCATACTACAAAATAAGGTTTTTAGAATATGTAGCAAATGTATCACAAATAAAAAGTATTGGCAATGATTACAGCCTCAAGTCTTTTTGGGTATGCCACTACAAGCTTGGCACAAATGTATTTGGGGAGTTTATCCTATTATTCTCTGCAGATCCTCTTAAGCTCTGTCAGGTTGGATGGGGAGCGTCGCTGCACAGAGATGTTCAATCGGGTTCAAGTCCGGGCTCTGGCTGGGCCACTCAAGGACATTTTGAGACTTGTCCCGAAGACACTCCTGCGTTGTCTTGGCTGTGTTTTTAGGGTTGTTGTCCTGTTGGAAGGGTGAACCTTCGACCCATTCTGAGCTACTGAGAGCTCTGGAGCAGGTTTTCATCAAGGATCTTTCTGTACTTTGCTCCGTTCATCTTTCCCTCAATCCTGACCATGGCACCGGAGGAGATGGCTGCCATTTTAAGGTCTCCTAACCAATTGTGCTATTGTGTGTGTTTTTTCGGGTTATTTGTAACTTATTTTGTACATAATGTTTCTAGATATCCGGACACCAATTACTCACCTCGTACTGGACAAAGATTTTTTCATTAATAATGCGCAAAGGATTTACTTCAGACACCCGACAAGGCCCAAATCCCTGTGATTCGCATGAGAAAGAGACGACGATATCGGGGATATAGGTTGGGGTGCCTTGTAAGGATCCGACGGCGAGTGGGTAATCTGCCTCTACCATCAGTCCTATTAGCCAACGTACAATCATTGGATAACAAAATAGACGAACTACGATCACAAATATCCTACCAACGGGACATAAAAAACGGTTATATCTTATGTTTCACAGAGTCGTGGTTGAACGACGACATGAATAACATACAGCTGGAGGGGTTTATGCTGCATCGGCAAGATAGAACAGCCACATCCGGTAAAACAAGGGGTGGTGGTCTGTGTATATTTGTAAACAACAGCTGGTGCACAAAATCTGATAGTAAGTCTCGCCTGAAGTAGAGTATCTCATGATAAGCTGTAGACCACACTATTTACCAAGAGAGTTTTCATCTATATTCTTCGTAGCTGTCTATTTACCACCACAAACCGATATTGGCACTAAAACCGCACTCAATGATCTGTATACGGCCATAAGCAAACAGGAAAACGCTCATCCAGAGGCGGCGCTCCTAGTGGCCGGGGACTTTAATGCAGGGAAACTTAAATCCGTTTTACCTCATTTCGGCCAGCATGTTAAATATACAACCAGAGGAAAAAAACTCTAGACCACCTTTACTCCACACACAGAGAGATGCATACAAAGCTCTCCCTCACACTCCATTTTGAAAATCTGACCATAATTCTACCCTCCTGATTCCTGCTTACAAGCAAAAATTAAAGCAGGAAGGACCAGTGACTCGGTCAATAAAGAAGTTGTCAGATGACAAAGATGCTAAGCTACAGGTCTCTTTCGCTAGCACAGACTGGAATATGTTCTGGGATACCTCCGATGGCATTGAGGAGTACACCACATAAGTCACTGGCTTCATCAAAAAGTGCATCGATGACGTCGTCCCCACAGTGACTGTACGTACATACCCCAACCAGAAGCCATGGATTACAGGCAACATCTGCACTGAGCTAAAGGGTAGAGCTGCCGCTTTGAAGGAGCGAGACTCTAACCCAAAAGCTTAAAAGAAATCCCACTATGCCCTCTGATTAACTATCAAACAGGCAAAGCGTCATTACAGGACTAAGGTAGAATCGTACTACACTGGCTCCGACGCTCGTCGGATATGGCAGGGCCTACAAAGGGAAGAACAGCCGCGAACTACCCAGTGACACGAGCTTACCAGACAAAATAAATTACTTCTATGCTCTTTTTGAGGCAAGCAACACTGGAGCATGCATTAGAGCATTACCTGTTCAGGATGACAGTGGGATCACGCTCTCTGTAGCTGATGTGAATAACACCTTTAAACAGGTTAATATTCACAAGGCCACTGGGCCAGACGGATTACCAGGACATGCACTCCGAACATGCGCTGACCAACTAGGAAGTGTCTTTACTGACATTTTCAACATGTCCCTGACTGAGTCTGTAATAGCAGCATGTTTCAAGCAGACCACCATAGTCCCTATGCCCAAGAACACTAAGGTAACCTGCCTAAATGATTATCGACCCATAGAACTCATGTCCGTAGCCAAAAAGAGGCTTTGAAAGGCTGGTCATGGCTCACATCGACCCTAGACTCACTCCAATTTGCATACCGCCCAAACAGATCCACAGATGATGCAATCTCTATTGCACTCCACACTGCCCTTTACCACCTGGACAAAAGGAACACCTATGTGATAATGCTATTTATTGACTACAGCTCAGAGTTCAACATCATAGTGCCCTCAAAACTCATCACTAAGCTATGGACCCTGGAACTGAACACCTGCCTCTGCAACTGGATCCCGGACTTCCTGACGGGCTGCCCCCAGGTGATAAGGGTAGGTGCCAACCCATCTGCCACACTGATCCTCAACATGGGGGCCCCTCAGGGGTGCGTGCTCAGTCCCCTCCTGTACTCTCTGTTTACCTATGAATGTATGGCGAGGCACGACTCCAACACCATCATTAAGTTTGCAGATGACACAACAGTGGTAGGCCTGATCACCGACAACAATGAGACAGCCTATAGGGAGGAAGCCAGAGACCTGGCCGTGTTGTGCCAGGATAACAACCTCTACCTCAAAGTGATCAAGGCAAAGGAGATGATTGTGGACTAGATGAAAAGGAGAACCGAGCACACCCACATTCTCATCGAAGGGGCTGTAGTGGAGCTGGTTGAGAGCTTCAATGTCCTTGGTATCCCCATCACCAATAACCTATCATGGTCCAAACACACCAATAAAGTTGGAAAGAGGGCACGACAAAGCCTATTAACCCCTCAGGAAAAGATGGGGCATGGGTCCTCAGATCCTCAAAAAGTTATACAGCTGCACCATCGAGAGCATCCTGACTGGTTGCATCACTGCCTGGTATGGCAACTGCTCAGCCTCCGACTGCAAGGCACTACAGAGGGTAGTGCGTATGGCCCAGTACATCACTGGGGCCAAGGTTCCTGCCAGCCAGGACCTCTATCCCAGGCGGTGTCAGAGGAAGGCCCTAAAAATTGTCTAAGACTCCAGCCACCCTAGTCATAGACTGTTCTCTCTGCTACCGCACAGCAAGCGGTACCGGAGTGCCAAGTCTAGGTCCAAGAGGCTTCTTAACAGCTTCTAACCCCAAGCCATAAGACTCCTGAACAGCTAATCAAATGGCTACCCAGACTATTTGCATTGTCCCGCCCCCTCTTTTACACTGCTGCTACTCTCTGTTTATTATCTATGCATAGTCACTTTAACTCTACCTACATGTACATATTACCTCAATTACCTCGACTAACCTATGCCCCCGCACATTGACTCTGTACCGGTACCCCCTGTATATAGCCTCGCTACTGTTACTTTACTGCTGCTGTTTAATTATTATAATTTTTAATTTATTTTTAATTTAACACTTGTTTTTTCTTAAAACTGCATTGTTGGTTAAGGGCTTGTAAGTAAGCATTTCACTGTAAGGTATACACCTGTTGTATTCGGCGCATGTGACAAATAAAATGTTATTTTGATTTGAGTAGTCTTCAAGTCCCTGCAGCTGAAAAACATCCGTAATGCATGATGCTGCCTCCACCATGCTTCATGCACTGTCAACTGTGGGACCTCATATAGACAGGTGTGTACCTTTCCAAATCATGTCCAATCAATTGAATTTACCACAGGTGGACTCCAATCAAGTTGTAGAAACATCTCAAGGATGATCAATGGAAACAGGATGCACCTGAGCTCAATTTCGAGTCTCATAGCAAAGGGTCTGAATACTTATGTAAATAAGTTATTTCGGTTTAATAAATTAGCAAAACATTCGAAAAACCTTTTTTCGCTTTGTCATTATGGGGTATTATGTGTCAATTGATGAGGGGAAAAAAACAATTTCATACATTTTAGAATAAGGCTGTAATGCAACAAAATGTGGAAAAAGTCAAGTAGTCTGAATACTTTCCAAATGCACTGTAGATCACTTTTCCGGTTCTGATTCTGTTCCTTGAAAAACGACCTTCTTTTCAGGTTTTAAGTTCTGTTCTCTGAACCGGTTCCAACCCCTGATAAAAACAGCTTTTCTAAGAAAACTGAACTCCCCTAATCCTTTGCTTCCGAGTAATACCCCCACCAGACGCCCCAACGCCCATCACACCACAACAACATAATCCAATATAAGAAGGGCTTCTGCCCTGAATGAGACTGGAGAGAGGGAGGGGGGGGGGGGGGGGCAGAGAGAGGGGTGGATAGACAAAGAGAGTGGGATCGAGGGAGAGAGAGAATGAGAGAGAAGGGAGAAATAGAGAGGAAGAGAGAGAGGGGGAGAGAAAGAGAGGAATTGGGAGGGAATGGATGGCTGCAGGGAAGAGTGAATGGACGGTGAATGGACGGGAGAGACATCATGCCTGGAGGACCACACTGACATAAACACAGACAGTAACAGGCCCCACGGTGCCAAACAGCACAGCTAACCACATGATCCTGACGAGTGTGTGTGTGTGTGTGTTTATGTGTGTGTGTGTGTGTTTGTGTGTTCTGTGTGTGTGTGTGAGGTAAGCGCATGGTGTGTGTGTTCTGTGTGTGTTCCCCTCCTAATGGCCCGTACAGACGTCAGAGCCGTGGTCTGTCCCCTGGTCTGTTCCACAGATGAGCACTAACGATGACGCTCCTTGCCTCTCACAATGTCTTCCCACAGCCACAAAAACAGCAGCGCAAAAAAAGAGAAGAGGAGATGGAGAGACAAACGAGAAGACAAAGACGGAGAGAGAGACGGAGAGATGGTGAGATGGAGAGAAGAGAGAGGAGTTCAGAGAGAGGTAACTAAGGATATAGAACGTGTAAGAGGTGTCTCCTTTTAAGGGTATGAAAGTGCGACATGTGTTGCTTGTTGGATTGGGTGATGGTTTGACGCTTGTCAGTGTTCAGTGTTCAACATTAGCAGAACGTAAACTCCAACCACACAGACAACCATAACAACCACGAGTCAACCACAGTGGAACGCAAACCCTGTGGGCCCAAGTGATCACCTAAATATTCTCAAACATCTGTGCACACGTCAGCGTCTATGGTCTCAGCACCACAACACAGAACCTCCATTAGTGCCATTAGAGCCAACCCTGCAGGGGTCTCACACACACACACACACACACACACACACACACACACACACACACACACACACACACACACACACACACACACACACACACACACACACACACACACACACACGTGTACACACACACACACACACACACACACACACACACACACACACACACACACACACACACACACACACACACACACACACACACACACACACACACACACACACACACACACACACACACACACACACACACACAGGGTGTGTTTTGCAGGTCTGGTAGGGATTACTAGCATCACTGCTCCTGTGTTTATTTGACCAGGCCAGCCCTCCCGTCGCCCCCCCCCTCCGCCTGCCTTGTACGCTCTTCTGCACGTCTGTTTGAAATGTCAGATGGGCAGAAAACGAGGGGAGGGACGAGAGGGGTGTGTGTGTGTGTTCTGCCTCGGAGCTGGACATGAAACATAAACCAACAGCTGCAAAGAGCAAATGTCCCCCCTTTTACTTGTCACAAATGTTCAAAGGATGAAAAGAGCTTGCTCTTTGTTTTTCAGAGAACGATGCTCTTTATGGCCCCTTCATTATTTAGAGAGTTTGGTAACACAGTTTTTACTGAGCAATGAAGTCTAACAGCAGACCCGACCAGTGAACTTCCTCATCTAACGGACAAAGCTTAAATCAGACAGACACAATAAGTTTTAGAAAACGATTTCATCCAAACCAATTTGAGAGGCATTGAATGTTGTGGCTGAACATCCTCCCTGCAGATGGGACGATGGGATCAAAGCCAACTCTCCAGTACATGCCCTACGATGAGCCCTCCCAGGCCCGGGGACCTGCTGACTGATTGGATTAGCCCAATGTTCTGACTAACTAGATTTATTGACAGTATATATTTGCATCATCAGATCATCCTTTCTGATAAGATCAGAGCAGTAGTGGTAATAAAATAGACTACAGGATAAACCTTGGAGATAGGATTTATGCATAAAGCATGGATAAATGCTTTTGCACACAGCTAAAGCACAGATGAAGAAGGTAGCTAAAGCACGTAGCATGGAGCACAGGTCAGGTGGATGGATCTGCCAACTATGTGGGTCTCCTGTGGGGGTGGCAGGGAGGGACCGTGAACAAAGTTACGGGCCTAGGACACGGGCTTTCAGTACTTTGAGAAGCATGAGTATAAATAGTGTATATGTAAACACAACCAACCATCTTTCAGTTACCATCCTCCACCACAGCTCTACATGATGGTCCACTCCAGCCCCACATGATGGCCCGTTCCATCAGAGACACATTGGGCAAATCAGGCCAACATGAATGCGCGTGCACGCACACACACACACACACACATGCACGCACACACACGCACACACACCACACACACACACACACACACACACGCACGCACACACGGAGATCTGCCTTACATAACAGTGTGTGATGGCAGCTGAGGACGCCATGCCGCCGCTGGCATCTGTCCTCTGAAAGATGGACTGAGAGAGAGATAAAGTACAGAGAAAGAGGGAGAAGAGGAAAGAGACTGGAGGGCGAGGGAGACTAAGATGGTATGAGTTAGAGAGAGAGAGATTACCACCCAAGTACCAGGGAATAACTACTTCCCCAACAACATTTACATTACATTTAAGTCATTTAGCAGACGCTCTTATCCAGAGCGACTTACAAATTGGGGTTAGAAGGATTACTTTATCCTATCCTAGGTATTCCTTAAAGAGGTGGGGTTTCAGGTGTCTCCGGAAGGTGGTGATTGACTCCGCTGACCTGGCGTCGTGACAACACTTTGAATTGAGAGAGAGAGAGACACACACACACACATTTACATCTAAGCATGCAGAGTGAGATGTAGAGGGACAGGACAGTGGACATTGGGTCTTATGTAATGACCAGTGCAGTTTGTGTGGGTTGGTACAGGGCCTTTCCTACTCTGGATGAAGGCAAGGGGGAGAGATGTTTGCGCTTCATTTCATATCAGTCCCCATCTCCCTGTGCCACTACAGTTAACACGTTACCCTATGTCATAATGCGTCACTGCCAGAGACCGCTGGCTGCTCAGACAACAAGTAATGTACCTTAGTGTCATGGAAGTGTCATCGGCACCTTAGAGAAAGGAGGAGGAGAAAGACGAGTAGGATGGGGTTCTGGGGATCTCTCCAGCTCAGGCACTTGGAACAGCGACACCTCCCTTCACAAAATGTCACATTCCCACTTCCCTTTTCACACCCCTAGCCGAACTCGCAAGCTCCCTCTGTCACATGTAACACACCTGTAAAGTGTTTACTGTTCACTACACACACACACGCTTTCTGTGATATACACAAATACACATGCTGTGTTGTCCCAAGTTTGTGTAATTTTGCATTTATAAGCAAATTCTGCACAGCGTCATCAGCCAAGCAGCTGTGAGAGGTAACAAGCCACCAGTCAACCATCTCTCTCGCACACGCACACGCACACGCACACACACGCACACACACACACACACACACACACACACACACACACACACACACACACACACACACACAATTGTTATTACAGAGCATTCATCTGGCCTGGGTTTTCAAGGGACTCTCCCTGCTCTGGAACCCATTAGGCCTTCTGGTTGTAATTCAAGGGGGGTGGAGGTGTGTGTGTGTGTGGCAGCTGGGACACACCTGAGGATACAACCTCCGTCCTCCACCACAAAACAACCGACAAGAAAACTACTCTGGTTGTGAACCTGACCAAAACATTATATATTTTTTTTCCTGTTTATCCCCATGGCCTCATAAAACGTATCCAGCACATGAAAAATCTGAGAAAAAGCAGTGTGTCGGCAAAGAAAAACAAACAAATAAAAAAGGCTGAATGTTCACCAGCATGATGATGTCATCTTCAAGCGCCTTCAGTCACTATATTCAGTCCCTGCATACGTCTGTGCTCAGAATGCCTTGCCTTGTGTACACAAAATTACCACTCAAAGACAAGGGAATAACTACTTCTCCAACAACACATAGAACAGAGCAGGTTTGGCAGGCTGGCCGAGGGATAGGGCAGAGAGAACACCCACTGTCTTAGTGCTTTCTCTACTTCACTCTGTGCATTTCAGGCCTTGCATACAAAACATATAATGCCTTCAGAAAGTATTCACACCCTTAACTTTTAACCCACATTTTGTTGTGGAAAAGCCTGCATTTAAAATTTATTAAATTGAGATTTTGTGTCACTGACTTACCCCAAAATGTCAAAATGGAATTACAGTATGCTTTTAGACATTTTCATAAATTAATAAAATGTATAAAAAATGTAAAACTGAAATGTTTTGAGTCAATAAGTACTCAACCCATTTGTTATGGCAAGCCTAAATAAGTTCAGGAGTAAACGTGTGCTTAACAAGACGCATGGACTCACTCTGTGTGCAATAATATGACCATGACTACCTCATCTCTGTACCCCACACATACAATTATCTGTAAGGACCCTCAGTCGAGCAGTGAATTTCAAACACAGATTCAACTACAAAGACCAGGAATGTTTTCCAATGCCTCACAAAGAAGGGCACCTATTGGTAGATGGGTTAAAATAATAAAAGCAGACATTGAATATCCCTTTGAGTATGGTGAAGTTATTAATTACACTTTGGATGGTGTATCAATACACCCAGTCACTACATGAATACAGGCGTCCTTCCTAACTCAGTTGCCGGAGAGGAAGGAATCCGCTCAGGGATTTCACCACTAAAACAGTTACAGAATTGAATGGCTGTGATAGGAGGATGGATCAACAACATTGCAGTTACTCCACAATACTAACCTAAATGACAGAGTGAAAAGAAAGAAGCCTGTATAGATTAAAAATATTCCAAAACATGCATCCTGTTTGCAATAAGGCACTCAAGTAAAACTGCAAAGAATGTGGCAAAGAAATTAACTTTATGTCCTGAACACAGAGCGTTATGTTTGGGGCAAATCCAACACAACACATCACTGAGTACCACTCTTCATATTTTCAAGCATGGTGGTGGCTGCATCTTGTTATGGGTATATTTGTCATTGGAAAAGACTAGGGAGTTTTTTGGATAAAAAGAAGCGGAATAGAGCTAAGCAGAAGCAAAATCCTAGAGGAAAACCTGGTTCAGTCTGCTTTCCACCAGACACTGGGAGATGAATTCCCCTTTTAGCAGGACAATAACCTAAAACACAAGGCTAAATATACACTCGAGTCGCTTACCAAGATGACATTGAATGTTCCTGAGTGGCCTAGTTACAGTTTTGACTTAAATTGGCTTGAAAATCTATGGCAAGACTTGAAAATGGCTGTCGAGCAATGATCAACAACCAACTTGACAGAGCGTTTAATAGAATAATGTGCAAATATTGTACAATCCAGGTGTGCAAAGCTCTTAGAGACTTACCCAGAAAGACTCACAGCTGTAATCACTGCCAAAAGTGATCTAATTCAATATTTCTGTATTTAATTTTCAATACAAGAATAAGTCAAGGGGTATGAATACTTTCTGAAGTAGAGGTCGAACGGTTGTGATTTTTCAACGCCGATACAGATACCGATTATTGGAAGACCAAAAAAAGCCGATACCAATTAATCGTCCGATTTTTATTTATATATTTATATAGAACCCTATATTTTATATATAATAATGACAATTACAACAATACTGAATCAATTTAGTCTCAAATAAATAATGAAACATGTTCAATTTGGTTTAAATAATGCAAAAACACAGTGTTGGAGAAGAAAGTAAAAGTGCAATATGTGCCATGTAAAAAAGCTAACATTTAAGTTCCTTGCTCAGAATATGAGAACATATGAAAGCTGGTGGTTCCTTTTAACACAAGTCTTCAATATTCCCAGATAAGAAGTTTTAGGTTGTAGTTATTATAGGAATTATAGGACTATTTCTCTCTACACCATTTGTATTTCATATACCTTTGACTATTGGATGTTCTTATGGGCGCTATAGTATTGCCAGCCTAATCTCGGGAGTTGATAGGGTTGAAGACATAAACAGCGCTGTGCTTCAAGCATTGCAAAGAGCTGCTGGCAAACGCAGGAAAGTGCTGTTTGAATGAATGCTTATGAGCCTGCTGCTGCCTACCACCGCTCAGTCAGACTGCTCTATCAAATATCAAATCATAGACTTAATTATAATATAATAAACACACAGAAATACGAGCATTAGGTCATTAATATGGTCAAATCTGGAAACTATCATTTCGAAAACAAAATGTTTATTCTTTCAGTGAAATATGGAACCGAAGTCTAAATATTGCTGTTACATTGCACAACCTTCAATGTTATGTCATAATTATGTAAAATTCTGGCAAATTAATTACGGTCTTCAATAGGAAGAAATTTTCTTCACACAGTTCGCAACGAGCCAGACGGCCCAAACTGCTGCATATACCCTGACTCTGCTTGCAGTGAACGCAAGAGAAGTGACACAATTTCCCTACTTAATATTGCCTGCTAACATGAAATTCTTTTAGCTAAAAATGCAGGTTTAAAAAAATATACTTGTGTATTGATTTTAAGAAAGGCATTGATGTTTATGGTTAGGTACATTGGTGTGACAATAGTGCTTTTTTCACGAATGTGCTTTCATAAAATCATCACCCGTTTGGCGAAGAAGGCTGTGATTCGATGATAAATTAACAGGCACCGCATTGATTATATGCAACGTAGGACAAGCTAGTTATACTAGTAATTTCATCAACCATGTGTAGTTAACTAGTGATTATGTGAAGATTGATTGTTTTTTATAAGATAAGTTTAATGCTAGCTAGCAACTTACCTTGGCTCCTTGCTGCACTCGCGTAACAGGTGGTCAGCCTGCCACGCAGTCTCCTCGTGGATTGCAATGTAATCGGCCATAATCGGCGTCCAAAAATGCCGATTACCGATTTTTATGAAAATATATATTTAATGATCATCCTTGAGATGTTTCTACATCTTCATTGGAGTCTACCTGTGGAAAATTCTATTGATTGGACATGATTTGGAAAGGCACACACCTGTTTATATAAGGTTCCACAGTTGACAGAGCATGTCAGAGCAAAAACCAAGCCATAAGGTCGAAAGAAATGTCCGTTTAGCTCAGAGACAGGATTGTGTCTAGGCACAGATCTGGGGAAGGGTACCAAAAACGTTCTGCAGCATTGAAGGTCCCCAAGAACACAGTGGCCTCCATCATTCTTAATTGGAAGAAGTTTGGAACCACCAAGACTCTTCCTAGAGCTGGCCGCCTGGCCAAACTAAGCAATCAGGGGAGAAGGGCCTTGGTCAGGGAGGTGACCAAGAACCCGATGGTCACTCTGACAGAGCTCCAGAGTCCCTCTGTGGAGATAAGAGAATCTTCCAGAAGGACAACCATCTCTGCAGTACTCCACCAATCAGGCCTTTATGGTAGAGTGGCCAGACAGAAGCCACTCCTCAGTAAAAGGCACATGACAGCCCACTTGGAGTTTGCTAAAAGGCCCCTAAAGACTCTCAGACATGCGAAACAAGATTCTCTGGTCTGATGAAACCAAGATTGAACTCTTTGGCCTGAATGCCAAGCGTCACATCTGGAGGAAATCTGGCACCATCCCTACGGTGAAGCATGGTGGTGGCCACATCACGCTTTGGGGATGTTTTTCAGTGCCAGCAACTGGGAGACTAGTCAGGGTTGAGGGAAAGATGAACGGAGCAAAGTATAGAGAGAACCTTGATGAAAACCTGCTCCAGAGCAGAGCAGGACCTCAGACTTGGATGAAGGTTCACCTTCCAACAGAACAACGAACATAAGCACACAGCCGAGACAACGCAGGAGTGGCTTTGGGACAAGTCTCTGAATGTCCTTTAGTGCCCCAGCCAGAGCCCAGACTCGAACCCGATTTAACATCTCTGGAGAGACCTGAAAATAGCTGTGCAGTGACACTCCCCATCCAATCTTTCAAAGCTTGAGAGGATCTGCAGAGAAGAATGGGACAAACTCCCCCAAAAAAGGTGTATCAAGCTTGTAGCGTCATACCCAAGAAGACTCGAGGCTGTAATCGCTGCCAAAGGTGCTTCAACAAAGTTCTGAGTAAAGGGTCTGAACGCTTATGTAAATGTGATATTTCAACTTCTTGTTTTTTTATAAATTAGCAGCAATTTCTTCAAACCTGTTTTTGCTTTGTCATTATGGGCTATTGTGTATAGATTGATGAGGGAAAAGAACTCATACATTTTAGAATAAGGCTGTAATGTAGCAAAATGCGGAAAAAGTCAAGGGGGTCTGAATATTTTTGGAGTGCACTGTATACCATTT
This sequence comes from Salvelinus alpinus, assembly GCF_045679555.1. Classification (NCBI taxonomy): domain Eukaryota; kingdom Metazoa; phylum Chordata; class Actinopteri; order Salmoniformes; family Salmonidae; genus Salvelinus; species Salvelinus alpinus. The sequence goes on from NC_092122.1 coordinate 7,657,738, forward strand.
TGCTTCTACATAAATAGTTAGAACCCATGACCTTAAAGATATCCAGGTCCAAAACAGCTTCCGTTCCATCACAAAGTTGACCTATATACTATTGAATGTTTTTAACATGATGCATCTGAGCAATATCCCTTCATCCATACAAGCTGAGCTAAGCTGAGCTAACTTATGACTCATTAATAGTTCCAAGACATCTGCATCCAATACTAGTACATTGTTGCCTTGCCAAAACAAGACAACAACTTCTTGGCTTAAGCAGAAACAGGCAAGTAGCCTACTGTCCCTATCCAATCCCAGACCCATTTCTCAGGATAAAGATCTGATCCAACCTAGTGTGATCCAGCAGCAGGCTCTCTTTGGCTCCAGGAACAGACGGCTTCGTGCAATTCACTGCATTGCGCACGTCTCCATTGTGTTGTGCGTAAAAGCAGCATTACACAAGCAAGGAGAGTAATAGAAGTGAAAAACACTACCAGCTGCATGTGATGCAATTACGCTGGCAATTATCTGATAGACAACCACAGCACCAGGCACTGTGGAGCCTTAGAGGAGGCAGGGAGGGAGGCAGGGGGCAGGGAGGACACTGCAGCCCAGCAGACTGATGACAGCGCAGAAGCATTGGGCGACTCAGAGGGCTAGCCTGGAACCCTCTTGGTCCACAGAAAGCTCAATTGTATGAGATTCTATTCCGAAGCAACAGCAATCTGTAATGTTAATTTTTCATACCTTTATATGGACAGGTAAGCCATTGAGAAATAATTACATTCTACAACAAGGACCTGGTTAAACAGTATGAACATTTATAAACACTCATCTCTCAAACACACACACACCGAACACAGTAACGCTGCATGCTCAACTAGGCCATGGTAATCAACCACAGTGACGTGACCTGTGGACAGGAGCTATGGTTTATGAGGACTCCTCCGTGGTTTATGAGGACTCATACATGGTTTATGAGGACTGTGGTCATCTGGAAGGCTCCTCAAGGACAGTTCTCCAATGCTGCTGCTACAGGGGCTTGAGCCATCCATTTCTTATAACAGGACGCTATTGTAGACATTTTGAGAAATGTAGCATATTTTCTCATTACACTTATGATTAATCGAATTCACACAATTGATCACATTGGCTGGCTGGCTGTTCTCTCCAATGAACTGATAAAAACACCCTTTACATAATTATTTTAATAAACTTCCCTTCTTTCAAAAAACAAAATATCTGACCATGCAGCAGTACACCTCCTTGTATGCTGACTGAGACTCCTCCACGCCTCTCCTCCTGAACATGGCATTGTGCTGTGCTGTGTTGCACGGCATTTAGCCCACTTCTCTCTCTAATTAAAATAGACTCAGGGAAAACAAACCCTGCACCAAAATCCTTCAACCTTTTTCTCTCTAGCCTCTCCCTCGCTCTCCCTGGCGCTCACTCGTTTTCAGACGGACAAACAGACAGATGTACAGACCTGGTTTCTGTTAAAGGCTGGCTTTCTTCCCCCCCCCCTCCCCATCTGCCTGGGCATATTTTCAAACTAAAACACACCATTGAGTGGGTAACAGTACGCTCCTTGTCTGGGGCCAGGGGCTCATATGGCTGGCCAGCAGGGTAGCCACTCTGTATATGGGGAGAGGGGAGAGGAGAGCGCGTTGAGGGGAGAGAGGAGAGAGGAGAGGCTAGCCGGGAGCAGGGTGAGGGGAGTAGGAAGTTGGGAGCAGGGAGTGAGTTGCAGGGGAGAGAGGAGGAGGGCAGGGAGCAGGGAGCGGGGGAGAAGGGAGCTGGGCAGCGGCCAGTCCAGGTTAAAATAACAAGCTGCCTCTCAGCAGTGGGCTTAGCAGCCCTACAGCTACAGCTAGTCAGCTAGAGTTGGGGCTCAAGCTTTCTCTCTCTCTCTCTCGCTGGTACACACGTACACACACAAATTCTCAGAAACGCACACAGATGCACAAACACACACACAAACACATCCACATGCGGGCACACCTTGCATAGGCACACACATACCGGTATGTGGACAAACCAGTATGGTACTGACGCACACATATGTGGACACACACACAAACGTGCCTTCACAATCATGCATGAATACATACATATGCTTGGCTGCCCAGGCAAGCATACAGACACATCCCATCCCTCCTGTTTCACATGTGAGTGATGTTGACGTGAGTCTGATAATGAACTCCTAATGAGGAGGATAAGTCAGACTTTGACAACCGGAGGCAGAATTTCTCTTTGGGATGACTCTGGTCTCTAACTCCAGACACAGTACTGGCTTTTCATAGGCTACTGTGAGACTATACAGGCATCTGCTATGTTTCACTAGTGAATGGAAAGAGAAAACAACTTAAATCCTAATGTACCTTCAGGTACTGGATAGAAAAAAACAAGTACATGGAAAAGAACCATTGTCTATATAGGAGACACTGTCTTGGCAGCCGCGGCAGAAACTGTAGAAATGTTTTAGTGTTTGGAGTGAGTGTGTGTTAGTATTTGAACGATGTGTCTGTTAGTGTTTTAGTGAGCAGAGCGGTGCTGTGGTGTGTTTATAAGAACAGTGGTGAGGTTTCACAGGCCAGCTAGGCTGTTGTCCTGTTACGACTGACATATTTGGTAGACTTGGCAGGAAACTGTTCTCCCTCCTTCATTTCTCTCCATCTCTCTTATGTCTTTCACCACTCTCCATCCCCATCCTTCTCTTCCTCACTTGCTCTCTGCCCTCCATTCCTCCCTCCCTCCTTCTCCACCTACCTCTGGTCAGAATGAGGCAGTCCATTCATTATTTTTTCTTCATAAGAGCTACAGCTGCACACCTGGTGACATAGGGGCACGGCTCTCTTCGCTTGCTCTCCGTCTTTCTTTCTCTACCTCTCCTACCCTTTACCCCTGCCTCTCTATCTATCAATCTACATCTTCCTCTGTTGCTCCCTCTTTTCTCCCTCTCTGCATCTCCCCCTCTCTCTCTCTTTGCTTCTCCCTCCCACTCCCTTCTTCCCCTGCATCTCTCTCTACCTCCCTACCTCAGCCTCTCCGTCTCTCTTCCTCTTCAGGACCATGTTCTGGTGATGATTCTTCCTCTTCAGGACCATGTTCTGGTGATGCTGTTCTCTGAGACTCGGGTCGCTGTGCAGCGCTGGGTTTTTTAAATGAATGAGGTTTGGCAGCCAGCGGCCCCATCATCCAGCTGAAGCTACACATTCCTCGGACACCCTCTCACAGTCTCAGCTAGGCCCCTCTCACTCACAACCAAAATAAGGTTGGCCGTGCTGAGCTTGTGAGTGCGTGTGAGTGAGTGAGTGTGCGTAAAAGATCCCTCTGTCCATTCACACACAGACAAGCTCAATTAAACAGAGAGGGCTAGGCAGACTAATAAAGTCAACATTCGGCTTGTCTCGTCGTCAGGTGGAAATGACACCCTCTCTGCTTCCGACAAGATGAAAACAGGTGAATATACACTATGACAACATGTAGAGGAATATGCTCAACACACACACAAGCACACACACAAGCTCGGCACGGCCAACCTCATTTTGGTTGTGAGTGAGGGGCCTAGCTGCGACACACACACAACAAGCCACTATGTTAAGTACAAACCGGTTCCAAGTTAATCTGTTTTTGTACAGATGTAGGATCTTAATTTGAGCCAGCTTGCAACAGCATGAAAATAATCCTGCATCAACAGGAAATGTGAATTATTATGTGGATTATAATTCATCTACATTTTTGTAGGGGTTGATACATTTTTCTTAAGGGAAAATCAAGTCTGAAATTTCAAAGTGGGAATTACAAACTTCAGAAGCCTTTTAAAACCTCAAATACACTACAAGCTTTACATTGCAGTTCTCCTGCAACAGGGTGATTAAATTAAGATCCTACATCTGTACATGATCCAGGCCCTTTTGGGAACAATAGTCTAAACCTATGAGGGCAGATAGAATAGTCCAGCCTACTAACCTTGTATCAGTGGCACAGAAATTCAGGAATCTATGGCACAGAGCATAATGTGGCGGGTCTCTGTGGGAATGAATGTGCGTCATTGAGAGAATAGGGTTTCCCTCAAATAGATTCTTGCTGCACCCTTTTCTCCTTCAAATTTAACTAAATCACACCCTCTCTCTCTTTCCTTTCTCTCTCTATCTGTCATTCTCTCTCTCTCTGTCATTCCCTCTCTCTCTCTCGCTGTGGCATAGAAATATTAAGACGTTTGATAATTAGGTAATATACAGTTCGAAAATTGAACAAAATTCAGAACTGTTTGGACTATTGGAGACCCATTCCCCAACTCTTTTTCAAGCATTCAACTATTTTAGCAGAAGCATTGTTATAATGTATGGCATTGTATAATATACAGTCCTCTTGTGTGTGTGGATAGGGAAAATGAGAAGGAGAACCAAGGCATAAACTAATCTCATATGAAATTGCTTTTTTAAATGTCCAATTTACAACTTCTCTATTCCTGAGCCAAAGTTTGGATTGAATCAGCCCCAAACTCACTAGAAAAGGCTATTTCCTCGAATCATATCCCTCTAGAAGCCTCTGCTGAAATACAAACAGTTTTTGCAGCTAGCTAGTCCACTGCAGCGCTACCGCAGAGCTACTCATACTGTCTAAAAAGAAATGTATATCATGATATGTTATTGGAAGTGCTCTAACGTTCTAAGAAATCCCCCAGAAATTCATTAAAAAGCTATTTATGAACCAGTAATCTATCTGAAACGGTTTCATCTGACATTACAATATCTTCCTCAAACTATACATGCTATATTATACAGATGGTAATGATTTACTAAGAACTGAATGTTCATAAAGCATACCTTACACATTTATAAACACATTGTAAACGTGACATTATGGCTACAGAGAGCAAAACAATGGCGACAGGAAAGTTTGAAGTAGCAGTGGAGGACTTCTTGGGGCTGTTTGATGCTGCAATGTAAAGCAAGAACACATTCTGGCAGGCAGTCAGCAGAGGCTGGCTCATAAATACTGCAGGAGGGCAGGTTTATGAAAATCTATGCTTCTCTGAGTTGAGCGAGAACTGCACCCAGAGGAGAGCTAGACACAAACACACACACACACGCAAGCACACACGCACACAAGCACGCATGCACGCACACACAAAACGAGATTAGTTATTTTTTTATCCTTAGGAAAAACGAAAGGCTGCTTCTAAAATTATACCCTATTCTATTTGTATTGCACTAAAAAGCCATTCACTATGGAGAATACAGAATAATGTCCTACCATCATAGGTGACATTTGATAATTTCCCATACTGTACAGCACATACTCTGCTGACCGGCGATCAGGCCCTGTTTTACAGACAGACTTGTTTTGATTCAGCCAGCGAGCCTCTCCTGGTGTAGCTAGCCTTCTCTCTCAAGAGGCTTATGCAACTCCCTTCAAGGAAACGCCTGTGGAGGACAGGACATGCTGCCTGGCCTGCCGCTCCGCACAGCACTCACCCTGACCAATCGCAAGGCCTCTTGAGTATCAAAGCTCCCGTAACCAAGTACTCTGAGAGAGGGGGGACAATTTGTCAGACCTCGTGTCGTTGTGTGTTGTTAGTGAGGTTGGTCAGCATCATTGAACACGATTTGATCAGATGACCCAGCACTAACACAATGTACAGTTCAAAAGGGATGTGCCCAAAGTCACTCAACAGTCAACACCAAAACACATGGCCTAAACAAGTTGCATTAAACATCTGTATGAAGCTATGGGCCAGCTAGGGCCTCTTATTTAAAAATAAGTCATTATATTCAAGAGTTTAGACAGCGTGCTAGTCCAGAGTACAATGTGCACTATCCTTGTGGATATCCATGTGGATTTTATATGTTCAATGTTGTTTTTTATGCTCCTTTGCTGCAAAACCAATTGCCCTCTGGGACAAATAAAGTTGAAACCTTTTGGAGAGTCCAGTATCCCATCTTTAATAGTGTGACATGCCTTCTGCCAACACAAAACGTCTGCTTGGATATTATCTCAACTTGGATACCTTTTTATTTTTGTTTTATTCTAATCTATCACTAGAGGGCGTAACTTCCATGGGAGGCAACACAGTAGTAACTACTGAGAAGGTATGGAGGAGGTAGAGCTGTTGTGAAAGTTTACCCTTGAGGATCAGGGACAACAAATCTAACGTTTACGAGTGAAGGGTGTTGCATGACAGAGATCAGTCGTTGTTGATTCACTTTGTTGAAGAAATCACCGTTGAGATGATGCATTATGAACACTACCCACAGGTCTGGTTGACATACTAGAGTACCTCAGCTTCATATGGATGTGTTCATTCACCTCATACATGCTGAGGAGGATAAAAAACGTTGCCAGCAGTACAGCATGTCTTCTCTGTTGTACAGCTTATAAAGGCTGTATACTTGGGGAGCCCCATGCATAACACTTGTACATCTGCACCTAAAATGTAGCAGCTGTACTAACTTTGGATTGCAATTCAATGATGAGAAAAGACATCAGGAGATACAAAAGAAAGTCCAACATTGCACAAAATCTGTCCTTAAAGACAGGAAACCCTTCTCAGGATACACAGTGTCCTTAGACATAAAATAAACCAAGCACGAGGCCGAATAAAACAATAGGCAAGGTCAGTAAATGCACTTGAATACAATAAAAAGCTACTCTAGAATGTGTACCTTCACATTTAAGATTAATTTCTTATCCATTTAAGCCACATTCAAGCCGGTCTGTAGAATGCAATTCCCGGTAACCACCGTATAAAAAACACATGAATTACTGTAAACCATGGGGAAATGTGTTTGATATCAGTCTCCAACTACTGATAACCTTTTCAAATTGGTGTGAGCTGACGTGAAAGCCTTTCCTCCGACCCACAGCCACCCGGCCAGGTCAAACAAAAGGCCGGGTTTGAGGGCTGGTTATCAGCCCTGACTCTGTCTCAGGTGCCCCACCCTGGTATGACTTACTACCTGAAGGGCAAAGCAATCCTTCACTAGATGGAGGGACTGGACACACAGTATATACACTATACTGACCACTGGACAGTGGTATACAGTTGTTTATCAAAAGCACAAACACATAGTTGCCATTTGAACAGTGGCCTACTTTAAAATAGAACGGGAAAGGGAAAAGGGGTTGGAACGTGCATGCAGAGAGTATTTCCCTTTAATAGCGTAGATAAAGTGCCCATGATAGAATCGGCACAAGTTAACACACGTGTTCTATATTCAGAGTAGCCTATAGGAATATGTGTCGGAGAAGAAGCTGAGCTTTGAGGCATCCCGCAAAGTAATTCAAAGGACCCGTCTAATGTAATAATAATAGGCCTAATAATAATAACAATAATCATAATCATAATAATAATAATACATTCGGGCACAATGTGTTAATTGTGGGCACATTTTTGTGCCATTCCCTTGCCCTAAAAAAAAAGCCAAACATTCAAATTATAGCTAAGCTTTTACCTGTTCCCGTGGAATGCATGGGAGCGAGGTCCTTCGGTGGGACTTGCTGTTGCTGTGACTGTGCGCCATGTCTGAAGAGACCACCGAACTGGACCTCCGTCGTCTTTTAAACACGGGAATGATATTATCTTCCTTCCCCGCTGTCACGTAGCTACAACCCGCCCCGAGTGGCCCTGAGCCCGTCAGGAGCCGGTCAGCATACCTCGCTAGCAGGACCCCCAGCACTCCTACCAGGTACGCCAGGTAGGGTCTCCAGCTGGCCCGGACCTTGTTGAGGGAGACGAGAGACACAGTCCTGATGATGCTGATGAAGACGATGACGGAAACCCCCTGTCCGAGCCTGACCACCATCAGCGCCCCGCCGGCTAGACAGGACAGAACCACCACGGTGGCGGTAAACGACAGCAACTGGTCCTCCGCACCGTGCAGGAGAGACTGCGCCGCGGCTTCGCCCAAGTGACACACTGCCAACAGAAACACCGCGGTCCGGATCAGAACCCCGCAGCGGATCAGGTACAAGCCAACCCAAAAGAAGGCACATACGAGAGTGAAGACAGGGGACACCAGGTACCATACGTTCAACAACAGTTCCACCACACAGCTCGCCACGAAATGAACTAGAGATCCAGACTCGCCGTTATTCTCTCTGTTACTGCCGCAACTCTGCTGCTCCACGTCCCAGTCAACCAATCTGACCAGCAAAGCGAGAATAACCGAGACAGAGCCCACACACACTGCGGAGGACAGTCTCCGGGAACTCCATATTTCTGCGAGTCTCAGCCACGACTGGCAGCCTGCGTCCTGATACAGAGGAGTGACACATGTTTTCACATAGCCGTTGCGCTCCACCGCCCGCGGGCATTTCTCATGAGCCCTCCTTGATATACCTCTGCCACTGTCAGCTTCCACTTCCATCGCCATCACATAGGGGGAGCGAAGGAAGCGGCGTGAACTATATATTTGCAGTGTGTAAATGTAAACGGCTCAGTGCATTTTCATACCATGTTTGATAGAGAGAGCCATAACGCGCGGCAGTGTGTGGGACTGTGCGCTACTGCATGGGGCTTCCAAATTATTGACCCATTTCTCCCCAAAACACACACAATGTAGACTACGTAAAAATACAGAACACTATTGATTGAACTAACAAACGTACTGAAAAAAAGTAACGGTTCACTGTGTAGACTTCAACAAACCGCGTAAAACATCCCCATATTTTCTCTAGTCCTCTCTGCGCGGGAGCAGCCTCCATCCAGTGAACCAGAAAGAGCAACTCTTGGCGATTCGCACATCTAGGCCACTGCCTGCATCTCCTCTCATCTCCCTCTATATCGCCCTCCCGCACAACACTCTCCTCTCTCCTTTGTGCCGCTCCGTCTGTTTCTCTCTCGGTGTTATGTCTCCCTCACGTTTCTTCTGCTCTTCATAGGCTAGGCTACTACTCTCCTATTGAAGGAACAGCAGCCGAGTTTGCCGAAGCGTGGCACACTGCTGCGCGGACGTAAATCATGTTAACATAGAGATTTCCTGGTGTATTTTTTTTTTTTTTACGGAGATGAAATAGAGCCCCGGCTTGGTCCGGTGGCTCGAAAGGCGTCACAAAACAAAGCAATAATGATCGTGATGGTATTGATTATAATTATGATAATGATTGCAATAATTTGGCCCATTTCCACGAACATCAATTATAACATTTTCTGTAGGCTCTGCTGGAAATAAATACCATGTCATGGTAGTAGAACATGGCTCGTGAGATTCCCAGTGCAGTTGGAAACCGCTGGCAGAAGATCCCACGTTTTTTCTATGGAAGGTGTACCTTGAATAATGCATATTAAACTCACTTGCTGGGCTACGTCATCCAATCCATATCCTAAAAAGATGAGCTCAATTTACACCTCTTCTCTCATACCGTATTTCATGAAAGGAATGAACTTCAAAGGGTAACCATTAGGCTATCTTTCACTCTTATCAACTTATCACATTATTTTACGGTAAGCCAAATCGATTGTCAGTAAAGAGGAGACCAGGCAGGTGCAACTGAAGGGCAATTCACATGATGCTTCTACATCTGCATTGCTTGCTGTTTGGGGTTTTAGGCTGGGGTTCTGTACAGCACTCTGTGACATCGGCTGATGTAAAAAGGGCTTTATAAATAAATGTGATTGATGTAAGACTGGATCTGAGGTTTGTGAAGTGGCATACATGGCACCCTATTTAGTAAAAAGTAGTGCTTTATATAGGGAATGAGTGCCATTTGGGACCCAAGTTAGATTTGGAATATAAATTCCTCACATATTTTGGTAGAATAGAACAACTTTTGGGAGCAGTGTATTCAGAGAGGAAAGGTGTTTGAGATTGTGTTTACAGTATGCCACAGGTAGAGGTCACACATCCAACCTCCCTTCCTACCAGCTCTGTGTTGTCACATTGTACCTTGTTAATGCATGACCTTACATGCACTTTTTATTTATTGATTGAACCCTTATTTTAACAGGTAATTTGACTGAGAATACATTCTCATTTACAGCAACAACCTGGGGAATAGTTACAGGGGAGATGAAGGGAGATGAATGAACCAACTGGAAGCTGGGGATGATTAGGTGGCTATGATGATACAGTATGAGGGCCAAAATGGGAATTTAACCAGGGCACCAGGGTTAACACCCCTACTCTAATCATAAGTGCCATGGAATCTTTAGTGACCACGAGAGTCAGGTCAACAGTTTAACGTCCCATCCAAAAGACGGCACCCTACACAGGGCAATGTCCCCAATCCCTGCCCTGGGGCATTGGGATATTTTTCTAGACCAGAGGAAAGAGTGCCTCCTACTGGTCCGCCAACACCACTTCCAGCAGCATCTGGTCTCCCATCCAGGGACCGACCAGGACCAACCCTGCTTAGTTTTAAAGGCAACATTGTACATTGGCACTCAGGTGTTATTCAAAAAACACTAAAAGACGTTTAACAATGAACGGCAAAGCCCTGCTCTCCAACTTAACCTTAACATGTTTATTGGACAAAAGAACGGAATAGGCCTAGGCTGATGGATCTCACATGGCAAGGACCCTTTCTCAAAGCAAACAGCTCTGAGCAGTCCAAGATGAAGAGAGTGTGATGTGTCAAACAGAGACCACCGCTAATGTACCCAAGCTAAAATAAACACGTGACTGACTCCAGATCAGAACATACAAGGAGGTGTGCACACACAGACAGACCTCTGTACATTTTGTGATTATCCTGAGTGTTTTGGTCGCCTAGTTTTATGAGTGTTACACCGGAGCCCTACCACGAAGGCTGAAATCATCTGTTTATGGTTCATAGACAGTCTTGAAACACACTGTCCGTACATAGGTATTACAATGTTATTGTAAAGCTGGCTGGTTGGAGTGCAGCACCTCTCCTCTCTGTCTTGCCATGCTTTGCTCAGTGGTGGTGAGGGCAGACCCCTTTTTAAAGGGTGCAGCATTCCTGTTAATGAGACACAATAGTTAGCATTCAACACAATTAGGACCAAATCCATTTCGCAGTAGGACAAATCCATTTCGCAGTAGGACAAATCCATTTCGCAGTAGGACAAATCCATTTCGCAGTAGGACAAATCCATTTCGCAGTAGGACAAATCCATTTCAAACCAACCCAAAGAGTTGCCTAGATGGTAATACCGAATAACATTATTACAATGTTATTACTATATAAGGTCAATGTATTGCAAAGTAGGACCAGTCTCTGTAACCTTGGCAGGACGGCGCTATCTGCCTCTGTTGGACCATGTAACCTTTCTCCAGGGCCTCCCGAGTGGCACAGCAGTCTAAGAAACTGCATCACAGTGCTAGAGGCGCCACTACAGATCCGGGATCGATCCCGGGCTGTATCGCCGCAACCGAGAGACCCATGAGGCGGCATACAATTGGTCCTGTGTCGTCCGGGTTAGGGGAAGGTTTGGCCGGCTGGGATGTCCTTGTCCCATTGCGCTCTAGTGACTCCTTGTGGAATCACAAGAGCATGCACGCTGACTTTGGTCATCAGCTGTACGGTGTTTCCTCCAACACATTATTGCGGCTAGCTTCCGGGTTAAGCGAGCAGTGTGTCAAAAAGCAGCGCGGCTTGGCGGGGTCGTGTCTCGGAGGACGCATGGCTCTCGACCTTCGCCTCTCCCGAGTCCGTACGGGAGTCGCAGCGATGGGACAAGACTGTCACGAGTGTGCAAAGCTGTCATCAAGGCAAAGGGTGGCTACTCCTCTGTAAAAAGCCTAGATACAGCGACAGAGTGTTTAACATTCAGACAAGATACTCCCGCCAATGCCCTGCTATCCACTGGGGCTTTGAAAAATAATCCTGCCCTTTCTGTGACTGTATCCCAGAGCCAAATCCGTGACTCTGAAACCCATTACAGGTGGGACATACAGCGGCTGAGCACAGGGAGAATCCAACCTGGTACAGGGTTAAATTCTGACTGCTGGCACATCAGTGGTACTGACATGAATCCTGTCTTGGCAGCGGAGAGGCTGGGATAATAACAATCCTTAACCTTTAGTCCCGATCCTTCGTGTTGTCCTCTCTAGACACACTCCTGTGGTCAAATGGGAATCAAGGAATCTGAGGAGCTGGCTCACCCTGAAGACTACTGGGAGAGGAGAGGAGGATGGAGGGGGCATTGATGGAGCTGTGTCAGGAAAACAAAGGAGTGGAGAGAGGAGACGATCAGAGGGGAAGAGAGCAAGAGAAAAGAAAGGAGAAGAGAAGAAGAAATTAGAAGAGAGTGGAGGAGAGCAACGAAAAGGAAAAGTCAGGGGAGGATATATTAGAGGACAGAAGAGGACAAGAGAGTAGAGGAGGGACTGTACAACTCTACTGATAAACCGTATGTGCCATGTGTTATGATGCACATAGTAGCCCACTTTTGAACCTAATTATCCCCTACTAATCAGCCAGAGCTCAAAGTTCAAACTCCTCTCCGACCAGCCCAACTGGATCAACAAATCAAACATCCCATTTCTGGGAACAGTGTAGCATTTGGAGGGGATACAGATTCCTCCATCCATGCAGCAAAAAGCTACTAAAAACATCCCGTATTTTTCCAAACATAGCCGGTGAATTTTTAGCCTTCCCAAACGACAGGGATTCGTAACCATAACAGGGTTTAATTAAGGGTCAATAATGAGTTCATATCACGGTTGAGTTAAACCGTGGTTCCTGAAAACGAGGTTGACCTGTGTTTGTAAATAAGAATTTGTTCTTAACGGACGTGCTTAGTTAAATAAAGGTTAAATAAAAAATAAAAATTGCTGTCACGGCATTCATCGGAAGAAGAAGAGGAATCGTCAGACCAAAATGCAGCGGGGTACGTGTTCATCTTTATTCGCTTAACTGACTGAACACTGAATACAAAATAACAAAAAGAATAGCCGAAACAGTTCTGCAAGGTGCAACCAACACTAAACAGAAAATAACCACCCACAACTAACAGTTGGAAAACAGGCTACCTAAGTATGGTTCTCAATCAGAGACAACGAAAGACAGCTGTCCCTGATTAAGAATCATACCCGGCCAAAACATAGAAATACAAAACCTAGACATACAAACATAGAATGCCCACCCACATCACACCCTGACCAAACAAAAAATAGAAACATACAAAGCAATCTACGGTCAGGGCGTGACAGTTGGACTCTGGGAGGCCTGAGGCTACGTACCTATATCTCCTGTGTGGTCTATGTTGTGTAGTTAGTAGCCTGGATGCCACTTCTTTATCCACGTGTTGGCTTTAGTCATTGTTGGTTTAAGCAGAAAGGCATTCAGGAAACCAGGCTAGTTGTGTAGAGAGTGGCTCGTTGCACTGAAGGTCACACGGGGTCATTTAACACATTATGAGACGAGGAAGGCCTGGTTACTCTGGCTCCAGTCAACCCTCGCTCTGTGTAGCCTACGGTCTATGAATGTGAACATTTTAAACAGGCAAACAGGCTCCCCTTGATCAATAGGCCTAACTGATGACTTATCAACCAGACAAAAGATCCACTTTCAGAAAGCACTAATGTTTCACAATGGACTTCAGCACTCAATCAACCCCATGGGCAGATCATTATGTTGATGGCAGATATCCAGGTGGATGATTCCCAGGTATACATGACCAGGGTCCCTTTGATGTCCATGGGTCTCCTCTCCTCTTCCCTCTCCTCCTCCTCTCCTCATTACAGTTGACACATACACGTTCACACATTCTCACACACACACATTCTCACACACACGTTCTCACACACACACACACACACACACACACACACACACACACACACACACACACACACACACACACACACACACACACACACACACACACACACACACACACACACACACACACACACACACACACACACACACACACAGCCTGCTCCAGAGTTACTTGTGTTGTAAGCTTGCTGAATGAGCAGCAGCAGCCCCTGTGTGTCTACAGAACTGAGACACTGCGCTTGCTACCGCAAAGAAAGGAGAGGACATTTTGAATCTCCATACCCCCGATGAATCAACACAGCTGTGTCAATTCCTAAGAAACTGTCGTAATTAACATTAAAAGATTTTAATATCAACAATAATATTTTGGTTACACTTACTCAAAATTAATTCCATTTATATCTGTGTAGAAACATTGTAATTACACCAGCAAAAACATTGTATTAACATGCTGTTACATATTTCTAGTGATCTATACATTTTTAGTGGACAAATGTAGATTTGTTTTTGTTTCAGGCTAAACCCACCAGAATGACTGGGAGGAGCTAGTCAGCTGTAGTGGAGGGCCGCCTGTTTGCTTCGCGGTCACAAGTCACTTATTCTATAACAAGATTTACACTTTCACCGTATGTACATGGAATACTTCTGCTCCTCAGGTCAATTCAGAATGCACTGCTATTGCCATAACCTTTTGAATAATAATACCACATAAAACTATTTGTCATGTTCTGACTCTCTGGTCAGTGCGACGTCATAGGACGGGTGTTTGCTCAATGGCTGCCAGGAAAAACAGCCAGCATCCCCCTCCTCTGTAGGAGAGAGGGCACACCACACTGTGTGTGTGTGTGTGTGTGTGTGTGTGTGTGTGTGTGTGTGTGTGTGTGTGTGTGTGTGTGTGTGTGTGTGTGTGTGTGTGTGTGTGTGTGTGTGTGTGTGTGTGTGTGTGTGTGTGTGTGTGTGTGTGTGTGTGTGTGTGTGTGTGTGTGTGTGTGTGTGTGTGTGTGTGTGTGTGTGTGTGTGTGTGTGTGTGTGTGTGTGTGTGTGTGTGTGTGTGTGTGTGTGTGTGTGTGTGTGTGTGTGTGTGTGTGTGTGTGTGTGTGTGTGTGTGTGTGTGTGTGTGTGTGTGTGTGTGTGTGTGTGTGTGTGTGTGTGTGTGTGTGTGTGTGTGTGTGTGTGTGTGTGTGTGTGTGTGTGTGTGTGTGTGTGTGTGTGTGTGTGTGTGTGTGTGTGTGTGTGTGTGTGTGTGTGTGTGTGTGTGTGTGTGTGTGTGTGTGTGTGTGTGTGTGTGTGTGTGTGTGTGTGTGTGTGTGTGTGTGTGTGTGTGTGTGTGTGTGTGTGTGTGTGTGTGTGTGTGTGTGTGTGTGTGTGTGTGTGTGTGTGTGTGTGTGTGTGTGTGTGTGTGTGTGTGTGTGTGTGTGTGTGTGTGTGTGTGTGTGTGTGTGTGTGTGTGTGTGTGTGTGTGTGTGTGTGTGTGTGTGTGTGTGTGTGTGTGTGTGTGTGTGTGTGTGTGTGTGTGTGTGTGTGTGTGTGTGTGTGTGTGTGTGTGTGTGTGTGTGTGTGAGGGGCCTCCAGTGGCCCAGAAAGAGATGACTTCACTCTCAGCTCTGTTCCTGCCGGGGGCGATTAGATGTTTCCTGAACTTGAGGAATGTCGTTAGAAGGTGCTGCTCTGATGCTCTCACTCAGTGGTCCAGGGGGTCACACTTAAAGGTGCTTCAGAAACCTCCAAGAGCAACTTTAGGAAACCTCCTGTTTCACTGCTTTACTCTCTGAGCCACGTCACCGGCAAACAGCCTCTGTGTACAGTTCTGTAATGTAGATGTTCCAAACCGATTCTAGACTGTAGATTTTTCAACCTGATTTCCACAAATCAGCAGTTTTGAGCGATGTTGCTGCATTTTGTTGTGTTAAACGTTAGCCTGGTAAATGGAACATGTTTATTTTGTGACATTTTCAGTAGGGTTACTCCTATTACTAAGGTGGATGGGGAGATTGTTCTTGAGCATTCATTATTATGAGTATGTATGGAGTACTTATATCGTGATCTACAGTTGAAGTCAGAAGTTTACATACACCTTAGACAAATACATTTCAACTCAGTTTTTCACAATTCCTGACATTTAATCCGAGTAAAAAATCCTTGTCTTAGGTCAGTTAGGATCACCACTTTGTTTTAAGAATGTGAAATGTCAGAATAATAGTAGAGAGAATGATTTATTTCAGCTTTTATTTCTTTCATCACATTCCCAGTGGGTCAGACGTTTACATACACTTAATTAGTATTTGGTAGCATTGCCTTCAAATTGTTTAACTTGGGTCAAACGTTTCAGGTAGCCTTCCACAAGCTTCCCACAATAAGTTGGGTGAATTTTGGCCAATTCATCCTGACAGAGCTGGTGTAACTGAGTCAGGTTTGTAGGCCTCCTTGCTCGCACATGCTTTTTCAGTTCTGCACACAAATTTTCTATAGGATTGAGGTCAGGGCTTTGTGATGGCTACTCCAGTACCTTGACTTTGTTGTCCTTAAGCCATTTTGCCACAACTTTGGAAGTATGCATGGGGTCATTGTCCATTTGGAAGACCCATTTGCGACCAAGCTTTAACTTCCTGACTGATGTCTTGAGTTGTTGCTTCAATATATCCATATAATTTCCGTCCTCATGATGCCATCTATTTTGTGAAGTGCACCAGTCCCTCCTGCAGCAAAGCACCCCCACAACATGATGCTGCCACCCCCGTGGTTCACGGTTGGGATGATGTTCTTCGGCTTGCAAGCCTCCCCCTTTTTCCTCCAAACATAACGACAGTCATTATGGCCAAACAATTCTATTTTTGTTTCATCAGACCAGAGAACATTTATCCAAAAAATACGATCTTTGTCCCCATGTGCAGTTGCAAACCGTAGTCTGGCTTTTTTATGTCAGTTTTGGAGCAGTGGCTTCTTCCTTGCTGAGCGGCCTTTCAGGTTATGTCGATATAGGACTTGTTTTATTGTGGATATAGATACTTTTGTACCTGTTTCCTCCAGCATCTTCACAAGGTCCTTTGCTGTTGTTCTGGGATTGATTTGCACTTTTCGCACCAAAGTACGTTCATCTCTAGGAGACAGAACGCGTCTCCTTCCTGAGCAGTATGACGGCTGTGTGGTCCCATGGTGTTTATACTTGCGTACTATTGTTTGTACAGATGAACGTGGTACCTTCAGGCGTTTGGAAATTGCTCCCAAGGATGAACCAGACTTGTGGAGGTCTACCATTTTTTTCTGAGGTCTTTGCTGATTTCTTTTGATTTTCCCATAATGTCAAGCAAAGAGGCACTGAGTTTGAAGATAGCCCTTGAAATACATCCACAGGTACACCTCCAATTGACTCAAATGATCTCAATTAGCCTATCAGAAGCTTCTAAAGCCATGACATAATTTTCTGCAATTTTCCAAGCTGTTTAAAGGCACAGCCAATTTACTATATGTAAACTTCTGACCCACTGGAATTGTGATACAAGCTAGTCTTCATATTTTTTCAATACGAGGAGAAAATTAAGTCGATGTGTTGTGAATTACACAGTAAAATCCTAAATGTCGCTGACTCAAATAAAAAAGAAGCATTTTGCATGTCTAGGAAATGTGTGTGTATATATTGATTTCCATTTGTTTCCCCATTATAAGTGAAATAATCTGTCTGTAAACAATTGTTGGAACAATTACATGTGTCATGCACAAAGTAAATTCCTAAACAACTTGCCAAAACTATAGTTTGTTAACAAGAAATTTGTGGAGTGGTTGAAAAACTAGTTTTAATGACTCCAACCTAAGTGTATGTAAACTTCCGACTTCAACTGTACCTTTATGCTACAGTATCCCTACAATTATCCCTGAAGTATTGTTATAAATGGAGAAGATAAACATGAATGGGTTATGATGATAGGGGTTATGACGATAGCGGGTGATAACAGATTCCATCTGAGGGTTTCACATGCTGCAGTCTGTTTAGGAGAACATGATCCAGTTACAGCATGGTTACAGCATGGTTATTATATTACTGTAATCAATGACTCATACTAATGGACACAGCAATTATAGAGGGCACCATACCAGCTGGAGGCTCATCTGCTTTAATTCACAAACATAGTGTAAGTGTAAGTGTAAGTGTAAGTGTAAGTGTGTGTGTGTGTGTGTGTGTGTGTGTGTGTGTGTGTGTGTGTGTGTGAGTGTGTGTGTGTGTGTGTGTGTGTGCGTGCGTGCGTGCGTGCGTGCGTGCGTGCGTGCGTGCGTGTGTGTTTAGCCTCAACATCTTTAGCTGACCAATACTGTAACAGAGGGCTTCAACAAATGCTTGACCATTTACATACCACCAACCTTTCGCTTGACCGCTTGTGGTTTTATCACACATGCAAACATATCCCTAGAAAACTATACCTGTCACAAGGCACTGTCTATCCAGCCTAGGTCTGTGGATAGATGACACGACAGTGCATTTGCATATAGGCCACTCAAACTTCTGGAGGAAGTGGACCCTCTCTGTTTGTTTTCGAGTTGCTAAGAATTCAGTGTTTTTACTGCTAGAGGAAGTTGCTCCTAACCATAGATCTAGGATGTCTGTCTTTCCCTACATTATGATTTCGTATTTTTTATATACTTATGCATTTTTCATCACTTTGCTGACAGGCAGAGACTATTAAACCTCTACTAAGAGTCCTTGGTTCCTCAGCCTGAAGACGAATGGAGGGTACTGATTTTAATATCAAAGCGTTTAAGACGCTTTTTCACTTTTTTTCAGAGAGACAATTTTGGTAACATGATTTGTGGTGCATATTTTTACAACGGTTTAGAAATTGCATTCCAAGAAAATAACCTCTGCAATTCACTTCTCATACTCCTGTTTAGGGTTTAAAAAATATGTTAACTTTCCCCAAATTCCCCGGATTCCCAGAATCAGGAGGGAATAATCAGAAAATCCTAAAACTTCCAACCAGGATTTCTGGAAAACCGGGATTAAAAACTATAATTTAATACGTACAAAGGGATCTGTTAGCAGAAAAAGTATTTTGTTAACAAAAGTTAAACAAATAACTTTGCTTTGCATAATTTTTTTGATGTTGCAGTTTTACAGCTAACTTCCCCTATTTCCACACATTTGGCAATGACTTGTGTCTTATGCCTTGTTAATATGATATCTGAGTTAGAGTGACAAAAATAAATGGGGGCCCCCAGGAAGTCAGGGCAGCTGGGCACATGCCCTGCGTGCCCGGTTGGTCATTTGGCTGTGATTAGTACAAGTTTAGATAGCTAGCTAGACTAATTTACCAATCTAAAAATGTTTAACTGACATGGGCTAACTGAGTGATGGTGAATGAGTGGCATACTGTATAACAAGAGCAAACTGCTGATGCACAACCACGTTTAGAGATTGCACCTTGTGTATTTTACTATTCTAACTCAACATTAAGTCGAGACCCTAACTGAGTTCCAGAAATCTCTCTCTAAATGTATTTGTTTAATTCAAATAAATTACCGGTGTCCTCATATCTATACTGAACAAAAATATGAACACAACATGTAAAGTGTTGGTCCCATGTTTTATGAGCTGAAATAAAAGATCCCAGAAATCTTCCATACGCACAACAAGAGTATTTCTCTCAAATGTTGCGCACATATTTGTTTCCCTCTCTGTTAGTGAACATTTCTCCTTTGCCAAGATAATCAATACACCTGACAGGTATCAAGAACCTGACATATCAAGAAGCTGATTAAACAGCATGATCATTACACAGCTGCACCTTGTGCTAGAGACAATAAAAGGGCACTTTAAAATGTGCAGTTTTGTCACACAACACAATGCCACAGATATCTCAAGTTTTGAGGGATCGTGCAATTGGCATGCTGACTGCAGGATTGTCCACCAGAGCTGTTGCCAGATAATTGAATGTTAATTTCTCTACCATAAGCTGCCTCCAACATCGTTTTGCAGAAATTGGCACAGCGTCCAACTGGCCTCACAACCACAGACGACGTGTAACCACGCCAGCCCAGGACCTCCACATCCGGCTTCACCTGTGGTATTGTCTGAGACCAGCGACCCGGACAGCTGATGAAACTGAAGAGTATTTCTGTACGTATATATAAATATAGCCCTTTTGTCGGGGAAAGTTCATTCTTATTGGCTGCGCCAGCTCCCCAGTGGGTGGGCCTGGCTCCCAAGTGGGTGGGCCTATGCCCTCCCAGGCCCACCCATGCCTGAGCCCCTGCCCAGTCATGTGAAATCCATTGATTGGAGTCTAATGAATTGTTTTCAACTGACTGATTTCCTTCTATGAACTGTAACACAGTAAAATCATTGAAATTGTTGCATGTTGCGTTGATATTTTTTGTTCAGTATAGTTATGCCCCTGACAGCTTTGTCTTGTGCTTCAATCCATCAAATCCCAAAAATAAGAACAACAAACTAGTCACTAAAAATGATGTAAACCTAGCACAGAGCAATTTCAAAATTGCTATAGATTTTAAATCTATACACTTTAAAGATTACCACCAGTAATTCCTGCTTCAAGGCTTACTCTTTTCCCCAGGAGAGAGTAGAGATTTACATTCAAACTGGATTTGTCTTTTATTATCTTCCTTACTGCTCTGCTCTTCTCCTCTGCTAATCGTTTCCTTACGATAGAGGGCTTGTTTATGCATTGGTGGAGCAGAAAATTCTCAATTTCCTGTTTTCTCTCCTGTACTGCAGTGTAAATTACACAGACAGGCCTGTTCACACCAACAGTATGGTTAACATCGTAATGTGCAAGACTGTCCTCCATGGATTGCTGAAATACCTGTATCTCTTGATCCGTGATGTATATCTCTGTGTGCGCACTAGGGGCTTGTTAGAAAGGGAATGGAGTTATTTTAGACTACTTTAGACTATTGAGACATTACCCATGCTCATAATGATGTTGACCTCTGACCTCTAAAGTGTTACAGCTGGTAACAGGTCATTTCCTGCCCCACGTCCTCTATGTGCTGGCTTAGTTGCATTCTAGACTTCTGCTCCTTTCCTTAGTGAGATGGATTAAGTTGTCCAAACTCCCTAGTCCCTAGACACTGATTTTAGGTCAGTTTAGTAGCCCCTCCCCTATTGGGTAAGCCAATCTGATCCTAGATCTGTGTATATATATGAGCAACCCCGACTACCGAAAGTGAGATAGGAGACTTCCAACCCACTCAGTCAGTGACGTCCATCTCCTCTCTCAGCCCAGACATTTCAATCCCTCTGTGATCTAATCTGCACAGCTGCAGGGAACCCAAGGAAAACCTTTTATTCTCACTAGCTGGTCTAAATAGAAAAAAAAACTGCATTTCCTCCAGGCAGCGTTGCGGTGTGGACCTCTCTTGCGTCAACAGGAGATAAGCCAGGGCTGCTAACCATTTAGGAATCCAGGGATAAAAGGCTGGTTATCAGCAGCTGATTGGGCCTGCTCGCCCCACCCTCCCTCCCTGTCTGTGTCCCTGCTCAGAGACCACTACGTACAGGTCAGGTGAGAGAGAGTCTGGAGTCTGGGAACGTGACGGTGTGTGTGTGTGTCTATATGTTTGCAGACACATACAAACATCCCTGTCCATGTTTCTTTGTGACACACACACATTAACTCCTCAGAGAAGTGATAGAAAGTGAGAACAAGTTGGATCCTAGTGCACCCCATCCAATATCTCCTCCACATCAATTTTCTGGTCACTCTCTTTATAGAGCAGATTTTCACCTGACCTTCATCACGACTATAGGGATCATTGAAATAGCCATTGAGGTGTTCCTACCGCCTGCAAACACGCAGAGGAAAGAAGCAGAATGCCATCCAGGATCTCTATACCAGGCGGTGTCAGAATAAGACCCTAAAATTGTTCAAAGACTCCAGCCACCCAAGTCATAGACTGTTCTCTCTGCTACCGCACAGCAAGCGGTACCAGTGCACCAAGTCTGGAACCAACAGGGCCCTGAACAGCTTCTACCCCCAAGCCACAAGACTGCTAAATAGCTAATCAAATGGCTACCCGGACTATCTGCATTGACCCTTTTTGCACTAACTTTTTTGACTCATCACATACGCTGCTGCTACTGTTTACTATCTGTCACTTTATTCCTAGTTATATGTACAGTACCAGTCAGTACCAGTATATATATACAGTACCAGTCAAAAGTTTGAACACACCTACTCATTCCAGGGTTTTTCTTTATTTTTACTATTTTCTTCATTGTATAATAATAGTGAAGACATCAAAACTATGAAATAACACGTACGGAATCACATAGTAACCAAAAAAAGTGTTAAACAAATCAAAATAGATTTTATATTGAGATTCTTCAAAGTAGCCACCCTTTGCCTTAATGACAGCTTTGCACACTCTTGGCATTCTCTCAACCAGCTTCATGAGGAATGCTTTTCCAACTATATTGAAGGAGTTCCCACATATACTGAGCACTTGCTGGCTGCTTGTCCTTTACTCTGTGGTCCAACTCATCCCAAACCATCTCAATTGGGTTGAGGTTGGGTGATTGTGGAGGCCAGGTCATCTGATGCAGCACTCCATCACTCTCCTTCTTGGTCAAATAGCCCTTACACAGTCTGGATGTGTGTTTTGGGTCATTGTCCTGTTGAAAAACAACATTATAGTCCCACTAAGTGCAAACCAGATGGGATGGCGTATTGCTGCACAATAAAATAAAATTTGATGGGTCACATACACACTGTTAGCGGATGTTAATGCGAGTGTAGTGAAATGCTTGTGCTTCTAGTTCCGACATTGCAGTAATATCTAACAATTCCACAACAACTACCTAATACATACAAATCTAAGTAAAGGGATGGAATAAGAATATGTACATATACATTTATGGATGAACAATGAACGAGAGGCAAAGGCAAGATACAATAGATGGTATAGAATACAGTATATACATATGACATGAGTAATGTAGGGTAAGTAAACATTATATAAAGTGGCATTGTATTAAGTGACTAGTGATACATTTTTTTACATCCAATTTTTTATTATTAAAGTGGCTAGAGATTATAGTCAGCATGTTGGCAGCATCCACTCAATGTTAGTGGTGGCTGTTTAACAGTCTGACGGCCTTGAGATAGAAGCTGTTTTTCAGTCTCTCGGTCTGAGAACACAGCCTTGTAGGGCCCCAGTGTTGAGGATCAGCGGGGTGGAGATGTTGTTTCCTACCCTCACCACCTGGGGGCAGCCCGTCAGAATGTCCAGGACCCAGTTGCACAGGGCGGGGTTGAGACCCAGGGTCTCAAGCTTAATGACGAGTTTGGAGGGTACTATGGTTTTAAATGCTGAGCTGTAATCGATGAACAGCATTCTTACATAGGTATTCCTCTTGTCCAGATGGATTAGGGCAGTGTGCTGTGTGATTGCGTCGTCTGTGGACCTATTGGGGCGGTAAGCAAATTGGAGTGGCTCTAGGGTGTCAGGTAGGGTGGAGGTGATATGATCCTTGACTAGTCTCTCAAAGCACTTCATGATGACGGAGTGCTACGGGGTGATAGTCATTTAGTTCAGTTACCTAAGCTTTCTTGGGAACAGGAACAATGGCGGCCCTCTTGAAGCATGTGGGAACAGCAGACTGGGATAGGGATTAATTGAATATGTCCGTAAGGACACCAGCCAGCTGGTCTGCGCATGCTCTGAGGATGAGGCTAGGGATGCCGTCTGGGCCAGCAGCCTTGCGAGGGTTAACACGTTTAAATGTTTTACTCATGTTGGCTGCGGTGAAGGAGAGCCCGCAGGTTTTGGTATCGGGCCGTGTCAGTGGCACTGTATTGTCCTCAAAGCGAGCAAAGAAGTTGTTTAGTTTGTCTGGGAGCAAGACGTCGGTGTTCGCGACGGGGCTGGTTTTCTTTTTGTAATCTGTGATTGACTGTAGACCCTGCCACATACTTCTCGTGTCTGAGCCGTTAAATTGCGACTCCACTTTGTCTCTATACTGACGCTTAGCTTGTTTGATTGCCTTGCGGAGGGAATAGCTACACTTTTCAGTGATGTTTCCGGTCGCCTTGCCATGATTAAAAGCAGTGATTCGCGCTTTCAGTTTTGGGTGAATGCTGCCATCAATCCACGGTTTCTGGTTGGGGAAGGTTTTAATAGTCACCGTGGGTACAACATCACCGATGCACTTGCTAATAAACTCACTCACCTAATCAGCGTATACGTCAATGTTGTTGTCTGAGGCTATCCGGATAATATCCCAGTCCACATGATCGAAGCAATCTTGAAGCGTGGCATCATTGGTTGGACCAGCGTTGAACAGACCTGAGCACGGGCGTTTCCTGTTTTAGTTTCTGTCTATAGGCTGGGAGCAACAAAGTGGAGTCGTGGTCAGATTTGCCCAAAAGGAGGACGACGGAGGGCATTGTATGTGTCGCGGAAGTTAGCAATGATCCAGAATACTGCCAGCCTGGGTCGCGCATTCTATATGCTGATAAAATGTAGGGAGCCTTGTTTTCAGATTAGCTTTGTTAAAATCCCCAGCTACAATAAATGCAGCCTCAGGATATGTGGTTTCCAGTTTACATAGAGTCCAATGAAGTTCTTTCAGGACCGTCGAGGTGTCTGCTTGGGGGGGGGGAGGATATACACGGCTGTGATTATAATCAAAGAAAATTATCTTGGTAGATAATGCGGTCGGCATTTTATTGTAAGGAATTCTAGGTCAGGTGAACAAAAGGACTTGACTTCCTGTATGTTGTTATGATCACACCACGACTCGTTAATCATAAGGCATACACTCCCGCCCTTCTTCTTACCAGAGAGATGTTTGTTTCTGTCGGCGCGATGCGTGAAGAAACTGGGTGGCTGTACTGACTCTGTACTGAAACAGAGAATGTTACAATCTCTGATGTCTCTCTGGAAGGCAACCCTTGCTCGAATTTTATCTACCTTGTTGTCAAGAGACTGACATTGGGGAGTAGTATACTCGGCAGCGGTGAGTGATGTGCCTGTCTATGGAGCCTGACCAGAAGACCGCTCCGTCTGCCCCTCCTGCAGCGCCGTTGTTTTGGGTCGCCTACTGGGATCCGATCCATTGTCCTGGGTGGTGGTCCAAACAGAGGATCCGCTTCGGGAAAGTCGTATTCCTGGTCGTAATGTTGTTAACTTCTCTAGGGTAGGGAGCAGCATTTTCACATTTGGATGAGAAGCATACCCAAATTCAACTGCCAGTTACTCATCCCCAGGAGATAAGATATGCATATTATTAGTATATTTGGATAGAAAACACTCTGAAGTTTCTAAAACTGTTTGAATCATGTCTGTGAGTATAACAGAACTTATGTAGCAGGAAACACCATTCAGATTTCTTTTTTTTTTTAGGTCACTGTCTTTTCAATTAATTTTCATTGGGAAACCAGATTTCTAAGCGAATTGCTTGCAGTTCCTACGGCTTCCACTAGATGTCAACAGTCCTGAGAAATAGGTTGAGGTTATTCCTTTGTGTAATGAAGAAATACGGCCATCTTGAAGTCGAGTCACTCCAGGTGTCCTGGACATGCGCTTCAATCAAACAGAAGGCATGCTACATTTCGTTTTAATCCTGTATTGAACACATATCATCCCGTCTTCAATTTTATTGATTATTAACGTTAAAAAAATACCTAAAGTTGTATTACAAAAGTAGTTTGAAATTTTTTGGCAAAGTTTACAGGTAACCTTTGAGATATTTTGTCGTCACGTTTGAGCAAGTTGGAACCGGTGTTTTTCTGGATCAAACGCGCCAAATAAATGGACATTTTGGATATATATCGACGGAATTAATCGAACAAAAGGACCATTTGTTATGTTTATGGGACATATTGGAGTGCCAACAACAGAAGCTCGTCAAAGGTAAGGCATGAATTATATTTTTATTTCTGCGTTTTGTGTCGCGCCTGCAGGGTTGAAATGTTTTCTCTCTTTTGTTTACTATGGTGCTATGCTCAGATAATAGCATCGTATGCTTTCGCTGAAAATCCTGTTTGAATTCTGACATGTTGGCTGGATTCACAACCAGTGTAGCTTTAATTTGGTATCTTTCATGTGTGATTTAATGAAAGTTTGATTTTATAGTAATATTCATAGTAATTCATTTTAATTTGGCGCTCTGCATTTTCTCAGGCTTTTTGCCAAGTGATACAGTAGCGTCTTGCCTAAACTCAGATTTTTGGATATAAATATGAACTTTACCGAACAAAAATACATGTATTGTGTAATATGAAGTCCTATGAGTGTCATCTGATGAAGTTTATCAAAGGTTAGTGATTCATTTTATCTCTATTTCTGCTTTTTGATACTGCTCTCTTTAGCTGGAAAAATGGCTGTCTTTTTCTGTGACTTGGCTCATACCTAACATAATTGTTTGGTGTGCTTTCGTCGTAAAACATTTTTGAAATCGGACACTTTGGCTGGATTTACAACAAGTGTAGCTTTAAAATGGTGTAAAATACTTGTATGTTTGAGGAATTTAAATTATGGGATTTCTGTTGTTTTGAATTTGGCGCCCTGCAGTTTCACTGGCTGTTGACGAGGTGGGACGCTACCGTCCCACATACCCTAGAGAGGTTAAGTTGACGTTGCTCTTATATCCAATAGTTCTTCCTTCTATGTAATAAGACTTAAGATTTCCTGGGATAACAGTGTAATAAATAATGCATAAAAAAACAAAATACTGCATAGTTTCCCAAGAACGCGAAGCGAGGCGACTATCTCTGTCGGCGCCATGACCCAAGACATATTGTCAGTGGAAGAGATAACTATGCACAAGCCAAGACGTCTGATTTTTATTATGGTGGACATTGGACAATAATGTCAGAAGTTGCACATGGGATGGAGGGTGGACACCTGTGAGTGAGTCTGCACTGAGTCAACCTGAAACTGAGAGTCAACTGCATGTTTTCAATTATTTCATATGATGAACTGGAACATTTCAGATCTGGATAGAACAAACTTGCTATTAAAACTAAACATTAGAAACCTGAGCTAGAAAACGGTCTATTCAAATCGCCGGTGTGTGTTCATAACCCCAAATGATCTGATTTTCATCACTCTGTGTTTCCAGCCAGAGGCCATTGCCAAGGGAGTGACGACCCAATCAGTTTTCCCATCAACCCATGAAATAAAGTCCCTAATAAGGGCAGTAGCAATCCATGCAGCAAGCATGCCGACTGATGAATAAAACACACACACATACGTGCACATACATAACACACTCATGCACACGCACAAACGACCTCAATATCCATCCATGCCTTACGTCTATATGTAAATCAATACATTTGCATAACTGGTCAAAACAAAAACCCTTGAACATGGTTAGATTGGGGCCAACTGGTAGTATTATTGTTGTGGATTAGGAGATAGGGGAGGTAGTAGGAAATGAGGGTAGAGCCCGGCTTAAAGACTGATCAGCATTTACACATACAGTATATGCTCATGTGCACACACACACACACACTAAACCAGACTGTACTTGAGAAGGGGGAGGGTGATATCAAGACTCATCAGCATTGTGTGTTTGACTAAGAGCCCTTATAGTCATCCTGCCATAGAGCCGCAGCAGCATTCAACTCTCTGGTTGCTTTGAACATTATGCTAATTGAAATACCTGATTGATATTCAGGATTATTTGTTGTTTATCCCACAACAGCAAGACTAGATGACATGCTCTACAGTCAGGAGAACCATTGTTTTGCTAAACCCTCTTACCTTGCCACAAAGAAAAGATGTGGCCTGCACTTTTATTCAATAGATTTACTAAATGTATTCACCTATATTCTTCTTCTTAGACATTTCCCACTGGGCACGCACTGATGTAATCAACATTGTTTCCACGTTCTTATCAAAAAGCATTCTAGAGACTTACATTATAGAATAGGATGTAGCAATCACAGGAACATACTCTTGGAGTTATATATATATATATATATATATAAACATCTGTTTTATGCCCAAAAGGCTAAATGCTAAGCTTACTGACACAGAATGAGAT
Organism: Salvelinus alpinus; assembly: GCF_045679555.1. Taxonomy (NCBI): domain Eukaryota; kingdom Metazoa; phylum Chordata; class Actinopteri; order Salmoniformes; family Salmonidae; genus Salvelinus; species Salvelinus alpinus. The sequence continues at coordinate 7,685,414 of NC_092122.1, forward strand.
GGAATGTCGGCTGTTGGATTTGTTGTGTTTGAAAACCTTATCCCAGAATACTTTGGGACAGAGAAAGCAGAGGTCAAAAGGACATGTAAGGATATGTATCTATTGTTATGTTCTTGATCTTTAGCTAAGAGGATTTATGGAGATTATCGCTCTCTCTAATGGCAGTTTAGGTTTAGACTATCAACATCATGAGTTCAGAGGGCACAAGATAGATTTGTATTGCTCTTGAAGTTAGCACTTCTGTGGAGGGATTACATCAAGTTCAGATCCAAGTTACATAACAAAACAGCATATGACAAAAAGGCAACACAGCAAAATATCCTGACATCAGATATATGGGACTTTCATCCATGCAATATCAAATAGAATATGATAAGGAATAACAATATTTGATTGAATGAAGAAGAGATTGTCGTTTCAATGCTCAGTATGCCATTTCTGTAAGGATCGACGCTGGAGTAGAGAAGCAGGTACGGGGAGTCAAACATTTAATCAGGAACAGACATGAAATAAGAACAGCGTCAGCACACGGGCATACAAGGACATATAACAATAACAATCAATGCTGAAGCGGGGAACAGAGCGGGGGAACAGACAGATATAGGGGAGGTAATGACATAGGTGATCGAGTCCAGGTGAGTCCAATAATCGCTGATGCACGTGATGTGGGGAAGGCAGGTGTGCGTAATGATGGTGGCAGGAGTGTGTAATGCTGGGGAGCCTGACACCCTCGAGTGCCAGGGGGGAAGAGCGGGAGCTGGCGTGACAGTTTCATCCTTTAGGAAAGTATAAACTTGTGTTGTTTTTTACTTTGTGAATATAAGAGTGAATACCTGAGCAATCATAACGTCCTGGTGTGGGAATCACAGCAAACAGCCAAGATAGATGTGCTGTATGTTGTATAAATAAGTAGCAAATTGTAGTTATAAAGGAGCTTCAGTCCAGGACGATTGTCTCAATGTGTCTTGAGAAAGTTTGGAAGAAAACTTTGATCTGGTCCCATTTCCGCTGAACAGAGGACATGTTCAACGTTTCCGTTCCTTTCCCATCAACAGCCAGCCAGGGTGTTTTTTTCCACAGTCAGTCCCAGCCCCAGCCAGGATCAGTAAGAGAAGGTCCAGAAATGTCAGCGTTGTCTAGCTCTGGTGATGTCATTATCAGTTGACATGAAGATTGACGGTTTGGGACAGATAGAAACACTACAGACATTCCCTCAGGCCGTTAATGGTCTAGTCCACAGGGAGACGTCTGGGAATGGGACTGGGACAGATAGAAACACTACAGACATTCCCTCAGGCCGTTAATGGTCTAGTCCACAGGGAGATGTCTGGGAATGGGACTGGGACAGATAGAAATACTACAGACATTCCCTCAGGCCGTTAATGGTCTAGTCCACAGGGAGACGTCTGGGAATGGGACTGGGACAGATAGAACACTACAGACATTCCCTCAGGCCGTTAATGGTCTAGTCCACAGGGAGACGTCTGGGACTGGGACAGATATTTCAGCTGCAGACACAGATCTGGCTGCTAACGGTCTTGATACAAACAGACAAACACACTCACTTTACATTGTGGCTTAGTTGGTAGAGCATGGTGCTTGCAATGCCAGGATTGTGGGTTTGATTCCCATGGGGGATCAGTACGAAAATGTAGGCACGGACTACTGTAAGTTGCTCTGGATAAGTGTGTCTGCTAAATGACTAAAGTGTAAAACCATTCAAGTGGAGTTCTATTGTCAATTCAGGAAATTCATTGAAAATTCAATAACTAAAGAGTGTTAAATTCCATTTATTGAATTGGAATTTCAACATGTCCCTGAGCCTAAACAGACAGACATTCTATGAAGTCAAAAACATCCCATATCATCTCAGCTGAGGTGCCACTTGTGGACACATACCATAAGGTGCTCTTCCATGCCGTCCCTAGGAGGGGTGCGTCACTTGAGTGGGTTGAGTCACTGACATGATCTTCCTGTCTGGGTTGGTGCCCCCCCCCCTTGGGTTGTGCCGTGGCGGAGATCTTTGTGGGCTATACTCGGCCTTGTCTCAGGATGGTAAGTTGGTGGTTGAAGATATCCCTCTAGTGGTGTGGGGGCTGTGCTTTGGCAAAGTGGGTGGGGTTTTATCCTGCCTGTTTGGCCCTGGTCAGGGGTATCATCGGATGGGGCCACAGTGTCTCCTGACCCCTCCTGTCTCAGCCTCCAGTATTTATGCTGCAGTAGTTTGTGTCGGGGGGCTAGGGTCAGTCTGTTATATCTGGAGTACTTCTCCTGTCTTATCCGGTGTCCTGTGTGAATTTAAGTATGCTCTCTCTAATTCTCTCTTTCTCTCTTTCTTTCTTTCTTTCTCTCGGAGGACCTGAGCCCTAGGACCATGCCTCAGGACTACCTGGCATGATGACTGCTTGCTGTCCCCAGTCCACCTGGCCGTGCTGCTGCTCCAGTTTCAACTGTTCTGCCTGCGGCTGTGGAACCCTGACCTGTTTACCGGACGTGCTACCTGTCCCAGACCTGCTGTTTTCAACTCTCTAGAGACAGCAGGAGCGGTAGAGATACTCTTAATGATCGGCTATGAAAAGCCAACTGACATTTACTCCTGAGGTGCTGACTTGTTGCACCCTCAACAACTACTGTGATTATTATTATTTGACCATGCTGGTCATTTATGAACATTTGAACATCTTGGCCATGTTCTGTTATAATCTCCACCCGGCACAGCCAGAAGAGGACTGGCCACCCCTCATAGCCTGGTTCCTCTCTAGGTTTCTTCCTAGGTTTTGGCCTTTCTAGGGAGTTTTTCCTAGCCACCGTGCTTCTACACCTGCATTGCTTGCTGTTTGTGGTTTTAGGCTGGGTTTCTGTACAGCACTTTGAGATATCAGCTAATGTAGGAAAGGCTATATAAATAAATTTGATTTGAATTTGATTTGATAAGGGTCTGGAGGGACATTTGTCATGCAATGTTTTGACCAAGCATCTCAATGGGTTCTCATGACAATAACCAAACATGGACACCTCACACATCCTATAATTGGCAGTACTTATTGGCAGTTTGATTTCTGGGGTGTGGATATACTCTATATTTCACAATTTTAGGCAGATTCAGTTTCCCATGGAGCTGGCAGATCACCAATTAATTAGGTTATGTCCTCATTAATCAATGTTTGAGCTAATGAGAAGTGATCACAGTTGTGATTGGCTGACCCTAGAGCTGGCCAATTTAAACAGCTATTTCATGTCGATGTGACTAGAGTGAAAACTACTCAAAAACAGGGCCCATATTTAGGAGTGCTGATTTAGGATGTTTTTTTCATTTTAAATCGTAATTAGTAAGATGATTTGGACCCGGGTGATCTGATCCTAGATCAGCAAATTTACTCTGAGATACTTTTTGAATACCGGTGAACTATTGTGTTCCTTAGCACTTGATTTTTTTATGGTGCAACCTGGTCTCACAGCATTTCAAATTATTCTGTACGTAAATCCAAGATGCCCTTAGTATGATATGTTATGGTATGTATTCATTTGTGGATGTCCATGACCCATTTCGTATGATATGTTACGAACTACAATCCGTATTATGTTTCGAATTTGCTAAATGTAGTATATTTCACGATTTGCAAAACATATGATATGTTAAGAATTCTAGCTAGGTGGCTAATGTTAGCTAACTGGCTAACGTTAGCTAGGCTAGGGGTTAAGGTGACATTTTGGAGTTAGGTTAAAATGTTAAGATTAGGGGAAGGGTTAACTAAAAGGGTTCATGTTAGGGTTAGGGGAATGGTTAGCTAACTAGTTGTAAAGTAGACAAAAAGTAGTAAGTAGTTGAAAAGTTGCTAATTAACAAAAATGCTATAGATGTCCATGATGAGATTAGAACTCACAACCTTTGGGTTGCTAGACATTCCCATTATGCACACACCCATCCACCCTGACCAACTACACACTTTTGTTTTGCCTTAAGTAACCATCTGCCTTATGCAACCCTACCAAACGCAATGTATCATATTCGTTAGTGTTCCAGATTGACGTTTACTATGTTATGGCAAGTATATGAAACCAGGCTGTTTTGTGACACATATACAACACACTCTAAATCACAATTTTTACCTGCATTTCCCAAAAGCAATAGCCTCATTTACTACCTAGAGATCTTCAAATGGGGTGTTTGAAATGGCATCCTATAACCTACAGATGTAAGATCTTAATTTGAGACAGTTTTCTAAAGCAGGAAAATAGTCCTGCAGCAAAAAGAAATGTGAATTATTATTTGGATATGATTAATTATAATTAAATGTACAAGTTTGTAGGGGTTGAAACTCCTACTCTGGCCAAAAGTAATGCACTGTATAGTCCAGCACTGTGAGAAAGTCTCTGGTCTGGATAGCAGTAGTAATGAGTTGATAAAGTTTATAACAGCCCCCAGGACATTTACAGGCTCTTATGAAGCCGTAAAGACTTCATACCTAGCAGACAGCCTGTCCACCCAGGGTACTCATTAACCTCTAGACATACACAACACTCTACAGGGCTGGGATTGGCTCTGAAGCAAAGAGTTTGATTAGGTTAATGAACTGGCAAAACTCAGAGTCCTTGTATGAATCAGCTCAGAGAGGAGTTTGTACCTGCAGGAAGGGACTGTACCTGGAGGCCTATACAACACCTTTACTGAGCAGAGAGTGAGCGTGAGAGAGAGGGGGAGAGGGAGACAAGAAAGAGACAAAAGGAGAAAGAGAGAGAGGAAGAAAGAGGGAGACAACAAGAGAGAGTGAGGAAGAGTATGAGCGAGAGAGTGAGCGAGAGAGAGAGAGAGAAAGTGAGCGAGAGAGAGCGAGCGAGAGAGAGCGCGAGAGAGAGCGCGAGAGAGAGCGCGAGAGAGAGCGCGAGAGAGAGCGCGAGAGAGAGCGCGAGAGAGAGCGCGAGAGAGCGAGCGAGAGAGCGAGCGAGAGGGAGAGAGATAAGAGACTAGAGGGAGAGAGAGAGACAAGAGAAGGAGAGAGAGAGAGAGAGAGAGAGAGAGGGGGGTGAGAGATAGAGAAAGAGGGAGACAACAAAAGAATGAGAGAGAAAGAGAGAGAGAGAGAGAAAAAGCAAGAGAGAGAGCGAGAGAGAGAGAGCGAGAGAGAGCGAGCGAGAGAGAGAGCGTGCGCGAGAGCGAGCGCGAGAGCGAGGAAGAGAGAAAGAGGGAGACAACAAGAGAGAGTGAGGAAGAGAGTGGGCGAGAGAGAGAGCAAGAGATAGAGAGTGAGAGAGCGAGAGTGAGAAAAATCAAACGAGTCAATATAACTGTGCCAGGCTTGATAAACATCAAACCCAGCTCATCACCGCCAGTCATACAGCAACACAGTCATAAAGCTCTCAGTCTCAAAACAGTGTTAATTTGGTTCCCACAGAGGACCTCTCTCTCTGCACCTGCCATCTATCACCTCTCTGTGCACAGTGATCACTCTGAGAACCATATAAAACACTACAGGCCAATGAACCATGGCACTAATCAAAGCTGCTAACGACACAAAGTCATCCAGCACAGGTACTCCCAGCTTCACTAGAGTAGAATCGGAAAGCTTTGGGCCAAACAGTGACACAGGGAGAGTGAGCAACAATATTACAAGTTAATTCATTTGCTATAGATTTGGACTTAGTTTAAACCCTGTAATTCACTCAGTATGTTCCAATTATGATAAATGGCTAAACAACTGATTGATATCTTCAACGAGTAGGACGGAAGGATTAACTTCAGAAGCCCGACAAGGCCCTCATCCCCGTAACTCGCAGGAGAAAGAGACGGAGGTATCGTGGACGAAGATCTGGGTGTCTTGTGAGGATACGTCACCGAGAGGGTAATCTACCATTACCATTGGTCCTATTAGCAAACGTACAATCAATCTATAATAAAAAAGACAAACTACAATCATGTATATCCTACCAACGGGACAGTCAAAGCTGTAATAAATTCTGTTTCACCGAGTCGTGGCTGAACGACGACATGAATAACATACAGCTGGCGAGTTTTAAGCTTTTTCGGCAGGATAGAACAGCGGCCTCTGGTAAGACAAGTCCTTACGGTCTATGTATATTTGTAAACAGCTGGTGCACGAAATCTAAGGAAGTCTCTAGGTTTTGCTCGCCTGAGGTAATCTCATGACAAGCTGTCTGTTTCAAACAGACCACCATACTCCCTGTGCCCAAGAACACTATGTAACCTGCCTAAATGACTACCGACCCGTAGCACTCACATCTGTAGCCATGAAGCACTTTGAAAGGCTGGTCATGGCTCACATCAACACCATTATCCCAGAAACCCTAGACCCACCCACATTTGCATACCGCCCAACAGATCCACAGCTGAGTCAATCTCTATTGCACTCCACACTGCCCTTTCCCAAATGGACAAAAGGAACACCTATGTGAGAACGCTATTCATTGACTACAGCTCAGCGTTCAACACCATAGTGCCCTCAAAGCTCATCACTAAGCTAAGGACCCTGGGACTAAACACCTCCCTCTGCAACTGGATCCTGGACTTCCTGACGGGCTGCCCCCAGGTGGTAAGGGTAGGTAACAACACATCCACCACGCTGATCCTCAACACAGGGGCCCCTCAGGGGTGCGTGCTCAGCCCCCTCCTGTACTCTCTATTTACCCATGACTGCATGGCCAGGCACGACTCCAACACCATCATTAAGTTTGCCGATGACACAACAGTGGTAGGCCTGATCACCGACAACGACGAGACAACCTATAGGGAGGAGGTCAGAGACCTGGCTGTGTTGTGCCAGGACAACAACCTCTCCTTCAACGTGATTTAAGACAAAGGAGATGATCGTGGACTACAGGAAAAGGAGGACGGAGCACGACCCCATTCTCATCGACGGGGCTGCAGTGGAGCAGGTTGAGAGCTTCAAGTTCCTTGGTGTCCACATCACCAACAAACTAACATGGTCCAAGCACACTAAGACAGTCGTGAAGGGGGCATGACAAAACCTATTCCCCCTCTGGAGACTGAAAATATTTGTCATGGGTCCTCAGACCCTCAAAAGGTTCTACAGCTGCACCATCGAGAGCATCCTGACTGGTTGCATCACTGCCTGGTATAGCAACTGCTCGGTCTCCGACCGCAAGGCACTACATAGGGTAGTGCGTACGGCCCAGTACATCACTGGGGCCAAGCTTCCTGCCATCCAGGACCTCTATACCAGGTGGTGTCAGAGGAAGGTCCTAAACATTGTCTAAGAATCCTGCCACCCTAGTCATAGACTGTTCTCCCTGCTACCGCACGGCAAGCGGTACCAGAGCGCCAGCTTCTACCCCCAAGCCATAATACTCCTGAACATCTAGTCAAATGGCTACCCAGACTATTTGCATTTCCCTCCTCCCCTTTTTACGCTGCTGCTACTCTCTGTTTATTATCTATGCATAGTCCCTTTAATAACTCTACCTACATGTACATATTACCTCAATTACCTCGACTAACCGGTGCCCCTGCACATTGACTCTGTACCAGTACCCCCTGTATGTATCCTATGTACTGTTATTTTACTGCTGCTCTTTAACTACCTGTTATTTTTATTAATTTTTTAGGTATTTTTTTCTTAAAACTGCATTGTTGGTTAAGGGCTTGTAAGTAAGTTTAGGGCTTGTAAGGGCTACACCTGTTGTATTTGGCGTATGTGACAAATAAAATGTTATTTTGATTTGATTAAATCTATTAGTTGACTGCGATTCACCATTCATGTTTAAAACAAGATTGTTCTTGCATTTGTAGAACACACAGAGAGCATGCATCACATCACAACACAACACATACACACATGCGCACGCGCACACAAAAAAAGGAATGCAAATTCCTTCTGGCTCTTGTTATTAGGTCAGTGTAGCCCCCAGGCAGTAGCTCCCGTATGTGGATGGGAAGAGAGGCGAAGAGAGGCCAGCAGAGCAGAGGACAGTAAACGGCTGTCTTTGACACTCATCATTATTGAAAGGGAGCATGTTCCCCAGACATCACAGCTCTGCTGACAGAGCTGCTCTCTCACCTCCCCTCTCTCCTCCTGTCCCTGACTGACCTTACCCAGCCTTATACATACAAAGGCACGCAGACACAAACACACTAATGCATGCATGGACACACACACGGGCACGGACACACACACGCGTACACACAGCCGCACTGTGCCACGCATCTTGTGTTGGTGGAAGGAGCTATAGGAGGATGGGCTCATTGTAATGACTGGAATGGAGTAAATGGAACGGAGTCAGACATGTGGTTTCAATATGTTTGATGTTTTTGGATACTGTTCCATTTATTCCATTCCAGCCATTACAATGAGCCCATCCTCCAATAGCTCCTCAAACCAGCCTCCTCTGGTCCACACACTTCTCTCCCTTTTTATTTTATACAAAAAAAAGTATTTCACCTTTATTTAACCAGGTAGGCCAGTTGAGAACAAGTTCTCATTTACAACTGTGACCTGGCCAAGATAAAGACCCTCCTTCCCTTCCCTCCACCCCTCCACCCTTCTCCTATTTCCCTGGGTGCCTTCTTTGAAAGCATTCAGCACAGGAGGGAGAACCCTATCAGTAGGTCCCACAGCATACAGAGTCCTATACACTGCTGTAAGGGTCCTTAGTTGTGCTCTGTCTTTGATGTGGGCTCTCTGGGCTAAATCTGTTCTGGGTGATTTTCAAATAAATGTTTTGAAATATTATAAAACATGCTTAAGGTGGTTTTATTTTGTTCTTCACACTAAAAGGTTGAATGTGAAACTTTGATTGTAAGATTGATTGTAAGAAGAATATGCTAATATTTTCAATAGCCATTATGAATTTCCATAATATGTTGAAATGTGTATCAAACTGTTGAGGAGCAACTAAAAACATTTCAAACAATAAAATAATTATCCAAATCATCACTCAAAATAATGATATTCCACAAAATGGATAATATTTTAGACCCATATAAATAAAACACAGATATTACATTATTGGGTCATTTTGACCCAGCATATGCATTCTCTGGGCGCCATGTGTACTATGCATCCTAGGGTTAAATGTCTATCTGTATATTATTCATAATGTCTTCTAAATATAACTATACGGTCTCTGTGTCACGTGCACACCGGTCGCATGAGAATTAGACTACTGCATTGTAATGCAGCACTGCTTGCGTGTGACTGCCTCTCTTCTCCTCTGTCAACAGAAATCGTTCTCACCGGAGGGATCACAGTCCCACAAGTAAACAATTTCAACACCCATCTCATGAGCAGAGCCCTCCACACTCTGAAATCCAGAGAGAAATGGTTGACGGAGGACCTGCAGCATTTATCTAACTCATGAGAGCGAAGGAGGACGAAGATGAAGAGAAGGAGGAAGAGGAAGTGGTGGAGGAAGGAAAAATATTAGGAGGTCTGGAGAGGGAGGGGCTGCGATTTGTTCGCTGTGGGTAGAGGGGGGGGGGCATAATTATTTTGTTGCTGCCCGCGCTACAGATGGCTTATCGGTCTGCTTACACAGGACAAGTAAAGTTTTCTTATTTATAAAAATCTAGTGCTTTCGGAAAGTATTCAGACCCCTTGACTTTTTCCACATTTCATTACGGCCTTATTCTAAAATTGATTAAATCGTTTTTCCCTCATCAACCTACACACCTTTGGAAGCAGCTTTGGCAGCGATTATAGCATCGAGTCTTCCTGGGTTTGACACTACAAGCTTGGCACACCAGTATTTGGGGAGTTTCTTCCATTCTTCTCTGCAGATCCTCTCAAACTCTGTCAGGTTGGATAGGAAGCATTGCTGCACAGCTATTTTCAGATCTCTCCAGAGATCGGGTTCGATCGGGTTGAAGTCCAGGCTCTGGCTGGGCCACTCAAGGACATTCAGAGACTTGTCCCGAAGCCACTCCTGCGTTGTTTTGGCTGTGTGCTCAGGGTCGCTGTTCTGTTGGAAGGTGAACCTTCGCCCAAGTCTGAGGTCCTGAGCGCTCTGGAGCAGATTTTCATCAAGGATCTCTCTGTACTTTGCTCTGTTCATCTTTCCCTCGATCCTGACTAGTCTCCCAGTCCCTGCCACTGAAAAACATCCCCACAGAATGATGCTGCCACCACCATGCTTCACCGTAGGGATGGTGCCAGATTTCCTCCAGACATGACGCTTGGCATTCAGGCCAAAGAGTTCAATCTTAGTTTCATCAGACCAGAGAATCTTGTTTCTCATGGTCTGAGAGAGTTTAGGTGCCTTTTGGCAAACTCCAAGTGGGCTGTCATGTGCCTTTTACTGAGGAGTGGCGTCCGTCTGGCCACTCTACCATAAAGGCCTGATTGGTTGAGTGCTGCAGAGATGCTTGTCCTTCTGGAAGGTTCTCTCATCTCCACAGAGGAACTCTGGAGCTCTGTCAGAGTGACCATCGGGTTCTTGGTCACCTCCCTGAACAAAGCCCTTCTCCCCCGATTGCTCCGTTTGACCGGACAGCCAGTTCTACGATGAGTCTTGGTGGTTCCAATCTTCTTCCATTTAAGAATGATGTAGGCCACTGTGTTCTTGGGGAGCTTCAGTGCTGCATTCTTTGGTACCCTTTCCCAGATCTGTGCTTCGACACAATCCTGTCTCAGAGCTCTACGGACAATTCATTCGACCTCATGGCTTGGTTTTTGGTCAACTGCGGGACCTTATATAGAGAGGTGCGTGCCTTTCAAAATCATGTCCAGTCAATTGAATCTACAACAGGTGGACTCCAATCAAGTTGTAAAAATATCTCAATGATTATCAATGGAAACAGGATGCGCCTGAGCTCAATTTCAGGTCTCACAGTATCTGAATACTTATGTGAATAAGGTATTTCTGTTATTTATTTTTAATTCATTTGCAAAAAAATCCTGCATTCCAGGTGACTGCCTCATGAAGCAAGTTGGGAGAATACCAAGAGTGTGCAAAGCTGTCAACAAGGCATAGGGTGGCTACTTTGAAGAATCTCAAATATAAAATATATTTTGATTTGTTTAACACTTTTTTGGTTACTATATGATTCCATATGTGTTATTTCATAGTTTTGATGTTTTCACTATTATTCTACAATGTAGAAAATAGTAAAAATAAAGAGAAACCCTCAAACCTTTGACTGGTACTGTATATATATATATATATATATATATATATATATATATATATACAGTGGGGAGAACAAGTATTTGATACACTGCCGATTTTGCAGGTTTTCCTACTTACAAAGCATGTAGAGGTCTGTAATTTTTATCATAGGTACACTACAATTGTGAGAGACGGAATCTAAAACAAAAATCCAGAAAATCACATTGTATGATTTTTAAGTAATTAATTTGCATTTTATTGCATGACATAAGTATTTGATACATTAGAAAAGCAGAACTTAATATTTGGTACAGAAACCTTTGTTTGCAATTACAGAGATCATACGTTTCCTGTAGTTCTTGACCAGGTTTGCACACACTGCAGCAGTGATTTTGGCCCACTCCTCCATACAGACCTTCTCCAGATCCTTCAGGTTCCGGGGCTGTCGCTGGGCAATACGGACATTCAGCTCCCTCCAAAGATTTTCTATTGGGTTCAGGTCTGGAGACTGGCTAGGCCACTCCAGGACCTTGAGATGCTTCTTACGGAGCCACTCCTTAGTTGCCCTGGCTGTGTGTTTGGGGTCGTTGTCATGCTGTAAGACCCAGCCACGACCCATCTTCAATGATCTTACTGAGGGAAGGAGGTTGTTGGCCAAGATCTCGCGATACATGGCCCCATCCATCCTCCCCTCAATACGGTGCAGTCGTCCTGTCCCCTTTGCAGAAAAGCATCCCCAAAGAATGATGTTTCCACCTCCATGCTTCACTGTTGGGATGGTGTTCTTGGGGTTGTACTCATCCTTCTTCTTCCTCTAAACACGGCGAGTGGAGTTTAGACCAAAAAGCTCTATTTTTGTCTCATCAGACCACATGACCTTCTCCCATTCCTCCTCTGGATCATCCAGATGGTCATTGGCAAACTTCAGACGGGCCTGGATGTGCTGGCTTGAGCAGGGGGACCTTGCGTGCGCTGCAGGATTTTAATCCATGACGGCGTAGTGTGTTACTTCTTTGAGACTGTGGTCCCAGCTCTCTTCAGGTCATTGACCAGGTCCTGCCGTGTAGTTCTGGGCTGATCCCTCACCTTCCTCATGATCATTGATGCCCCACGAGGTGAGATCTTGCATGGAGACCCAGACCGAGGGTGATTGACCGTCATCTTGAACTTCTTCCATTTTCTAATAATTGCGCCAACAGTTGTTGCCTTCTCACCAAGCTGCTTGCCTATTGTCCTGTAGCCCATCCCAGCCTTGTGCAGGTCTACAATTTAACCCTGATGTCCTTACACAGCTCTCTGGTCTTGGCCATTATGGAGAGGTTGGAGTCTGTTTGATTGAGTGTGTGGACAGGTGTCTTTTATACAGGTAACGAGTTCAAACAGGTGCAGTTAATACAGGTAATGAGTGGAGAACAGGAGGGCTTCTTAAAGAAAAACTAACAGGTCTGGGAGAGCCGGAATTCTTACTGGTTGGTAGGTGATCAAATACTTATGTCATGCAATAAAATGCAAATTAATTACTTAAAAATCATACAATGTGATTTTCTGGATTTTTGTTTTAGATTCCGTCTCTCACAGTTGAAGTGTACCTATGATAAAAATTACAGACCTCTACATGCTTTGTAAGTAGGAAAACCTGCAAAATCGGCAGTGTATCAAATACTTGTTCTCCCCACTGTATATACACATTGCATACACACATTTTTTTAGGGGGTGCACCCTCATCCCCCCTACTACCCGCGGCTATGGAGAGGTGCAGGTGTGATGGAGAAAAGGAGGAAGAGGAGAAGTCAGGGAGGGTGAAGGAGAGAAGGAGATGGGAATCGAGGGGGAGGTGGATGAGGTCGCTTTGGAGTACGATAAATACTACAAGGACACAGCTGGAAGAGAGACACCATACACAGTCCCAAAATACCACCCCACTCTGACGCACAAACACACACTCGCACACACACACGCGGCACAGCGGGCAGGAGGACAGGAAAGCCTGGTCCATTTACTCATCATCCTTATCGAGCTAATCTGTGGCACAGCCATTACTGCCACACTCCACCCAGAACACTGTCTCTGGATGCCACCAAAATGGCACTCCATTACCTATATAGCACACATATTCTGACCAGGGCTCATAGGGCTCTGGTCAAAAGTAGTGCAGTACGTGGGGAATAGGGTGTCATTGGGGGCACAGACCCTGCCAGAACCAGGTGGAACAGATCAAATTGCCTTGATTCGTAATGGGATGGACCCAGCAGTGATCACCATGTCCTGGATAAAAGCCTTGGGGCTTTTCACCGAACTAAGTCCCCAGGAGTTATAGGGATTATTCTGGATCTGTAAGAGCTCATCTAATGGGAAAGGGTGTGTGGACAGGATTCATACAGGGTAGCGCCAGAGCACTATATTGAGAATATCCAAATGTGAGGCCGTAAGTAGCTCTATCCATGGGTAATAGGGTTATCATTGAGCTTCTAATATAATCCTGATGGATGTTGAGTAGGTTGTTTTTGTATGTTATGTTACGCCAGAGTTGCATTATGTGATGGGACATTGAGATAGGATTGGAGCGTATTGACAATCAGTCAGTCAGTCAAACAGACCGTAAGTCAGTCAGTAAGTCAATCAGTCAGTCACTTAGTCAAACATGGTCAGTGTGTGTCTTTTGGTTGATGAGTGCAGCTGCCTCCCACATGAAAAAACATTATATTAAACTATAGTATAAACCTATAGTAGTCAATGTAGTGTTTTTGCAGACTTTACTGTAGTATTTACTGTAGTATTTTTGCAGACATTACTGTAGTGTTTTGCAGACTTTACTGTAGTATTTACTGTAGTATTTTTGCAGATATTACTGTAGTGTTTTTGCATACATTACTGTAGTATTTTTGCAGACATTGCTGTAGTATTTACTGTAGTATTTTTGCAGACATTACTGTAGTATTTACTGTAGTGTTTTTGCAGACTTTACTGTAGTATTTACTGTAGTATTTAGCAGACATTACTGTAGTGTTTTTGTATACTTTACTGTAGTATTTTGCAGACATTACTGTAGTATTTACTGTAGTGTTTTTGCAGACTTTACTGTAGTGTTTTTGCAGACTTTACTGTAGAATTTACTGTAGTATTTTTGCAGACATTACTGTAGTGTTTCTGTTTTATTATCTTTGCCATAGAAGTGGAGGCTTTCTCCTTATAAAATTATAAAAGAGCACATTTCCCATAACCTGTAGGTAGGTATGACTGAGGTCAGAATGGATATCTCGGGACTTGCTCTTTTCTATAATCTGTAGGGAACACAATATAAGGTCTATAATTGGTTTCTCACTTATTGGTGGCACAAATTACGATATGGGGGAGGGGAATGGGAAGGGTATATGCTAATGAAATGCTGTAGTATTTCCTAAAGTTAAAGTGTTTGGTTTTGTGGACTTTACTGTAGTACTTACTACAGTGTTTTTGTCTTATGAATAATACTGTAGTACTTACTATAGTATTTTATAGTATACTACAACATTCCATTCTATAGAAAGTACTATACATGATCGAGGGATACTACCGTGTGTAGCATAGCATTCTAAAGTATACTACAGTTTACTATAGAATTCTATAGTAAGTACTGTAGTATTATATAGTAAACTGTAGTATTTTCATGTGGGATGGTAGCCGCCATCTTGTTTCCCCCTATTAGTGCCATGTTATGGTGCAGAAGAACAACAACAGTAACATGAGGGGACAGAGCATATTACTGACTGTGGGGAACGTAAAGAAACACACAGCATTCAGACAATGACCTCAGGTCTGGGCCAACTGGCTCTGACAGTATACTTAACTGTCTAATTGAAAAGAGCAGCAGATGAGTTCTGACCCACATTGACTGGTTTTATGTATCCACTTAAGGTCTCATCATGGGGTTTGAATAATGAGGCCGGTTAAGGAACACACACGCACATGCATACACACACCACCTCGATCCCTCCAACATCTCAATCACTCCAACATCATTTGGCAGTGCACTCTGCTTTCCAGAGCAGGGCTGTGAAACCGGGAGGCCCCCAGGCTCATAAAAGCAGATTTGTGATTTTGCTGTGAGCCAGAAACTGCAGCCACTGTTAAAAAGAGAGGAAAGAAGAGCTTTTTACTGTCTGAAGTATTAGATCCGTACCTCTACCAAAATGAAAACAATTATAGTCCCACTCCCTCCCTCAGTACTGACAAACACTCTTTCTGCTCTGTGAAATGGCTCCTGGACAATACAGTGGAAACAGAGCAATAAACATTCCTCACCAGAGCGGGTTTATGAGAAAATGTTAACCAGGCGGTACCTAGTGATACGGCTCCCAAAAAACAACTACAACTAGAAATAGTGGAGAGAATTCTTTTAAAAAATGTTTTTTTAAGGTGGTTGACAAAAAACAAAGCCAGAGCACTTTTACTGTGTTCTTCAATATTAACAAGCTACCTCAGAATGTGAAGTCTTTGTGTGTGTCTGTGTGTGTGTGTGTGTGTCTGTGTGGGTACGCACATTTTGGTAATTGTACTCAAACCCCGGGAGTCTGCAGACAAGTTGATTTCATTTACATGGAATCGGTCCCTGAAGAGAGCTGTGACGGGGTCAAAATAAGTTCCATAATCTCCTCTTCTCCTCCTGTTATTCCTCCAGGGGAAAAATACAGTATGCTTAACTAAACCCCATCATACACACAGAGTAGAGAACTGTATGACACACAACGCAGACTCATCACAGCCTAGTCACTACACACTCCCAATAGAGCATGATCCGGTACTGGTGTCAGCCTCAACACTGTGAGAAAATAAATAACACACTGTCCATGGCATCCATCTCTTCTGTTCAAGCTAAAACTGCTTTCAGAATGTATAAAAGTCCACACGAATTTCAAAATACAAAAGCATGCCTGTCATCCAAGGGATATATTATCGAGAGGATGAAAGAGGGAAAGAAAGGCAGGGGAAAGAGGGATGGATAGGGAATATCTGATGAAATAAGAGGACATGTCCTGAGAATGGTACTGCAAGCCTATCCAGGGCCAGGGAGCAAGAGAGTGTCAGTGGAGTTTTATGAAACATCTGGGAGTCATCAGGAATAAAGAGAGTAGAACACTGGACTCAGCTGTTTCACCATGTTCCTCTCTCTCTCTCTTCCTCCCTCGCTCTCCTTTCTCCTCTCCATCCCTACTTCTTTCCTCCCTTGCTCGCCTGCTTCATATCGACCCAACACCTCCCCATGGGGGCTGGGGGCTTACAGTGACCTTACAGAGTCCGACAGGAAGTGGAGAGAGAGAGGAAGAAAAGAGAGAGGGAGGGGAAGAAAGAGTTAGAGAGGGGAAGACAGAATGTGAGAGAGGAAGAAGAGAGAGATGGGGGGGGGGGGGGGGGGGGCTGAGAGAAGAAGTCACAGACCACAGGCCCTGGTATCTCCCAATCCCATTGACCTACACTGAAAGGGTCAAACTGTGTGGAAAACCAGGATAGCAGGCCATGTTGTTACGAAACCATTAACTAGCCTGCTAATATTGTTAGTAAGAAGCTCATACCAACGGTCAAGCATGGTGGTGGTAGTGTGATGGTTTGGGAATGTTTTACTGCCTCAGGACCTGGACCACTTGCCTTAATAGAAGGAACCATGTATTCTGCTCTGTATCAGAGAATTCTACAGGAGAATGTCAGGCCATCCGTCTGTGAGCTGAACCTGAAGCACAGCTGGGTCATGCAACAAGACAATGATACAAAACACACTGTCAAGGCTACATGAAAATGTCTAAAAAGCAACAAATTTGAAGTTTTGGAATGGCCTAGTCAAAGTCCAGACCTAATCCCAATAGAGATGGTGTGGCAGGTCTTTAAACGAGCAGTTCATGCTTGAAAACCCACAAATGTCGCTGAGTTAAAGCTGTTCTGCATGGAAGAGTGGGACAAAATTTCTCCACAGAGACGTGAGAGACTGATCAACAACCACAGGAAGCATTTGTGTGCAGTCATTGCAGCTAAAGGTGGTACAACCAGTTATTGAATGTAAAAGGGCAATTACTTTTTTACACAGGGGCATTGGGTGTTTTGCATAACTGTTTCTGAAATAAATTAAATAAGTATGTCATTGTTGTGCTATTTGTTCACTCAGGTTCCCTTTATCTAATATTAGGTTTTGGTTGAAGATCTGATAACATTCAGTATAAAACATATGCAAAAGTAGAGAAAATTAGAAAGGGGGCAAATACTTTTTCACAGCACTGTATGTGATGAATCAGCGAATGTGTTGAATGTGCATGGTCCCAGGGAGACCGTAACCTTACGTTGGTCCAGGGCCAGCTCTGTCTCTCTTGACCTCTTGGTTGGCCATTCCAAGTGAATGATTGTTTGTTCAGATGGTGACTAAACATAAATATATACAATAAGGAAACTACAAACAGGCATACCTAAACTAAAGATTCAAAACCAATTGAAAGGCCTCATGGCCACCAAACCAACCAGCAGCTTCACGGCTTTACAAGCTGACACTCTGACTGACAACCTCCTTAAATTGGCAGCACCTGTCTCCTTATCAACCAGGCTCAGCATTTGGACAAGGTTGCTGCTGCCCCCTGGGGGAATGGAGTGTGGAAGTGGTAGTGCGCTGTCTAAACTGCCTAACCTATTCTATAACGATGTAAACACACACATAAACACACAAAGGAGTTTCAGATTAGCCTACTGAGCTGAACTGTTGGTCACCAAATAGATTAAAATCACACACACATACATACAAGTACCCGCAGCCATATTTCAAGCTTACCAGCTTTTGCAAAAGCTAATGGAAAAAGCGGTGTGTGTGCATTCCCCTCTTTGCTGAGTGAGTGAGCGGAGCACTTACGAGGCCGTGCCTAAATTACAGCTTCATCTATGGATTGTCGTCACTCGCTGCTCCCTCCTCACCATTAATAATTCAAAGAATCTGCTGTTTGACGTATAACAGCAGCACATTGCCATAGATGGCTGCAGCGCAGGTCGGTTTATAGCATGTAATTGGAAACATGTCTGTCCTGCTGTTTCCTGTGTGGCAGCGGTCTGATGGTCTGGGCAGCGGGCACGATGTGGAGAAGCCCTGTACCAACACTCACAGGGTTATGCCAATGTTACACAGCCTGATGATAGTAAAGCTGAAAGAATTTCCATGCTACATTTTCTCAAGTCAGACATTCAGGGTGGAAGGCATGCAGTGAATGGCTGACTGGGTAGTGAAAACCAATGGGGAGATTCGCTATGATATTCTGTATGGTATTCTGTATAGTGTTATGTGTGTTCATAGGGTGTTTCAACTTCCTCACATGAAAGCATATGCTTAGAAAGTATTTCACCTCTTGAAAGATTATTTTACAGAACACACACACCACACATGCACACAATGGTTCATGCACACAATGGTTCATGCACACACCGCTCGTGTCATGCAAACATTTACTCACATATGCATGAGTGCTCTCACAGAAAGACATGTCACACGACACATGTGAACCACCAAACAAACGCACTGCACAAAAAAGCACATTACTGCACTCTCCCCTTTCAGCTGCACTGTTACTGCACATCACACACACATACATCACACACACACTACACACTCTGGGTGATTCCTCACCAAACTAGAACAAAAAAAGAGCTTTGGAGGGAGGATTGTTGACATATATTTAACATTTGTATCGTCAAGCATAATTGAGAAATAATTAATCAAAGTTGGAATATTTGTGACATTTTGGCTTTAGCCAGGCCTCCTTTAAGACTTCATAATGTTAAATCTGTAGATGCTACAAAGCAAAATTTGGTGTCATGTGAAGCTTTACCATTTGCTCTGCAATATGAGTAGTATTATGATTTCAATAACAATTTCTTACATTCATTTATGTATATTGAAAAATATAAACATGAATATTTAAAATATAGAAATGTTGGTGTTGCAAATGTTTCAATATATTGTTGAACATAATGTACTCTACAGAGTGGAATCTCAGCTAGTTTTTAAGTTATGGGCCATTTTATACAGAGAAATTGGCACAGTAGGCAATGTAATGAATCACAGCCCTCCTTTTCCTTGTATCATTGCACATCCTGCTAATCAACAGCAGAAGGCGACTCTTTTGAATCAATTTTCAAGCAGTAAATCTTCATATGACACCAATTTTTTGTTTTGTAGCACCTACAGATGAAACGTTATAGAGTCTTAAGAATTGTATGTTTTTGTGTTCTAGTTTCGTGAGGAATCACTCCTTTGTAGTTTTATACATGACGAAGGCAGGCTACTGTGGGCCTACTCTCTCTGCTGTATGTCAAAACAGAATTAGCTTCAACTGGCATGTATGTCTATGTTACACTTTACTGTCATTGACAGCTATTCTATTAGGTGATTCAATACTCATCTATTGGCAGAGCTAACATTACAAATGATGTACCAAATATGGTTGCCGGTGTGCCCACAATGGAACGTTTCTTTGAATGTGAATTGGGACTGAATTAAGACCCTTTTGAATAAATTTTCTGAGGCTGAGGGAATGGTATTGCATCTAGGCCAATCAGCATTATATGTACAGTATACTGGTAGAAAATGGGCCAATCAGAATCGTATGTAGAGTATGTAGGGACAAGAAATGTGCTCCGGAGCCTGTGGACCACGGCCAGATGATGTGTTTTATAACACACTGCTATCTGCTCTCTTCTCTCTCTAAGGAGAGGCTGTGCCCCTGGGATAAGGCAGCCCACAGACCACGTACTTCAATTCCTTATCTAACCACAGGGCTGGCTGGGGGTTAGCTAGACTTAGGCCTAGAGCAGTGTCACGCTCACACACATGCACACGCAGGCCTGGTCATTGTCACAAGACACTGATCTCGGAGGGAGGAGCATGCAAAATGCCAAACACACACACACAAATATTGACATTAAGCCATTTGTCATATTATTATTGCGAACATAATCACAACAGTGGAACACAGAGGGTTGTCATTCGTGCAAAGAGGTGTCTGGGTCCAGGGCGAGACCTGACATCTGTGTGTCACTAGGGTGGACTGGTGTATGTTTGGTGACGTGTTTGTCACTGGAACAGACTGGCATGTATGTATGTATGTACAGTTGAAGTCGGAAGTTTACAAACACTTAGAATGGAGTCATTAAAACTCGTTAATCAACCACTCCACAAATGTCTTGTTAACAAACTATAGTTTTGGCAAGTCGGTTAGGACATCTACTTTGTGCATGACACAAGTCATTTTTCCAACAATTGTTTACAGACAAATTATTTCACGTATAATCCACTGTATCACAATTCCAGTGGGTCAGAAGTTTACATACACTAAGTTGGCTTTGCCTTTAAACAGCTTGGAAAATTCCAGAAAATGATGTCATGGCTTTAGAAGCTTCTGATAGGCTAATTTACATAATTTGAGTCAACTGGAGGTGTACCTGTGGATGTATTTCAAGGCCTACCTTCAAACTCAGTGCCTCTTTGCTTGATATCATGTGAAAATCCAAAGAAAACAGCCAAGAGCTCAGAAAAACAATTGGAGACCTCCACAAGTCTGGTTCATCCTTGGGAGCAATTTCCAAATGCCTGAATGTACCACATTCATCAGTACAAACAATAGTACGCAAGTATAAACACCATGGGACAACGCAGCCGTCATACCGTTCAGGAAGGAGACTGGTTCTGTCTCCTAGAGATGAACGTACTTTGGTGCGAAAAGTGCAAATCAATCCCAGAACAACAGCAAAGGACCTTGTGAAGATGCTGGAGGAAACAGGTACAAAAGTATCTATATCCACAGTAAAACGAGTCCTATATCGACATACCCTGAAAGGCTGCTCAGCAAGGAAGAAGCCACTGCTCCAAAACCACCATAAAAAAAGCCAAACTACGGTTTGCAACTTCACATGGGGACAAAGATCGTACTTTTTTGAGAAATGTCCTCTGGTCTGATGATACAAAAATAGAACTGTTTGGCCATAATGACCATCGTTATGTTTGGAGGAAAAAGGGGGAGGCTTGCAAGCCAAAGAACACCATTCCAACTGTAAAGCACGGGGGTGGCAGCATCATGTTGTGGGGGTGCTTTGCTGCAGGAGGGACTGGTGCACTTCACAAAATCGATGGCATCATGAGGACGGAAAATTATGTGGATATATTGAAGCAACATCTCAAGACATCTGTCAGGAAGTTAAAGCTTGGTCGCAAATGGGTCTTCCAAATGGAAAATGACCCAATAATACTTCCAAAGTTGTGGCAAATAGGCTTAAGGACAACAAAGTCAAGCCCTGACCTCAATCCTATAGAAAATGTTTGGGCAGAACTGAAAATGCGTGTGAGAGCAAGGAGGCCTACAAACCTGACTCAGTTACACCAGCTCTGTCAGGAGGAATGGGCCAAAATGCACCCAACTTACTGTGGGAAGCTTGTGGAAGGCTACCTGAAACGTTTGACCCAAGTTAAACAATTTAAAGGCAATGCTACCAAATACTAATTGAGTGTATGTAAACTTCTGACCCACTAGAAATGTGTTGAAAGAAATAAAAGCTGAAATAAATCATTCTCTCTACTATTATTCTGACATTTCACATTCTTAAAATAAAGTGGTGATCCTAACTGACCTAAGACAATACATTTTTACTAGGATTAAATGTCAGGAATATTGAAAAACTGAGTTTAAATGTTTTTGGCTAAGGTGTATGTAAACATCCGACTTCAACTGTATGTATGTCAGGGAGGATGCAGTATGCGATGTTTCTCTCACTCGTTTCCAGGACAAGTTGAGTTCGTCTGAGGATGCACATATCCAGTGGTTCACACTCATCAATCAGGATTTCTCATGGATCTGTCAACTGAGAACAAACTGTAATTTGAGGTAATGGGAACGTCCTTTCTACTCATTATAGTTGTGTCCCCTTCTGTCGACTTAATTACTGTACTGCTGTGACTGTCCTTTCAGGCTTATTCAAATTCACAATAACCTGTATATTCTTCCCAATAAACCTGTCTTTTGCCATTAGAGGGGGTGGGGGGGAGCAAGAAGAAAGAAAGAAAGAAAGAAAGAAAGAAAGAAAGAAAGAAAGAAAGAGAGAGAGAGAGAGAGAGAGAGAGAGAGAGAGAGAGAGAGAGAGAGAGAGAGAGAGAGAGAGAGAGAGAGAGAGAGAGAGAGAGAGAGAGAGAGAGAGAGAGAGATACATTAATGCACCAATGACCTGCTGAATATAAAAACTAACCAGAGATGAAGCACAGGTCAAAAATAGCCCAGTAAACACAATGGTGATTACGAGGCCGTCTCTTTTTAACCTAAGGAGATGATAACACTCTCAAGAAAGAGCAGTAGATAGATGCTTACCGTGGCAGTAACTGAGGTGAGCACTTCTTAACATACACTCAGCATCGCTGGCAGACAATCACTGGCAATGCCTGTCATCTGTGATGTACACACTCACTCACACACACACACACACACACAGACACAATGCCTGTATCAAAGGGCCTTCCTTGCTCTCTCCTCCCTCCTTTCAGTCCCATCAGCATCACTGGCTGTCTCAGCCAATCAGCATGCAGAAGACTCACTGAATGTGTCCGTATAGAGCACTCAGCAGGCAGAATTCCCCTAACATCATGGGACGCACACACACACACACACACACACAAAATGAAAGGCAGATTATTAGATTCACCTATGATATCATGAGTGAGTGAGTCAAACCAAAGGGATGTTATGAGCAGTATCTGCAGGGAAGAGAGCAGGCAGACATTCATGTCTACAGGGGAGACTTAGTTAAAGAGCATTACGCTAATGATCTATGATAAAAATAAACTTTGGAAACAGTCTATGTACAGTACATACACTGTCACAGGCAAAACTCAGATACCATCCAGCAACAACACTTCAGGGCTTTATGTGTCCGAGATACACTGAACAAAAACAAACGCAACATGTCAATTGTTGGTCTCATGATTCATGAGAACGGTTGGGTAGGTTACTTTCATAAATGTAATCCGTTACAGTTACTAGTTACCTGTCCAAAATTGTAATTAGTAACGTAACTTTTGGATTACCCAAACTCAGTAACGTAATCTGATTACATTCTGTTACTTTTAGATTACTTTCCCCTTAAGAGGCATGAGAAGAAGACACAAATGTATGTTACCAATTGAACGACATCTATTGCAGGATAAATCTATGTTAGAGTTTACATAGCTGGCCATATATGGATGTTAAATTTGACTTTATAGGTTGGTTACATAGGCTTCTTCTAACCCATCGCTTTCTACTACATATAATAATACCATTAAATGATATCTTTACATTAAAAACCAAAGTCTATCAGATTTACAGTCATTCCAATAAATGTTCAAGAATAGGACTTGGAAATATGGAAGTATAGATTAGCCAAATTGTTTAACCTGAGCATAACCCCAAAACTAAGGACTTATTAGCCAGCCCTACTCTGTTGCTTATGATTTTGTTTTCATGGAGGACTGATTGGGCTCATTGATTTGAGTTGGGGAAAAAATGCTGAGCTCATGGAATGGCATGTTTTGAACACTACTGAAAAATGTTATTTACATGTGAAAAATGAAAGCCATATGCTGCATTTGCTATAGAGCTATTGTTTACCTTTTTTTGGTGACACTTTATCTTGATAATATGCAGCTGTTTAAAGGGCAGCTGGTTTCAACTGTACTGGGCAGATGGCAGACAGCATGTAAAGTGTCGTGTGGGCACGCGGTTTACATTATAAACAGAATGCCCCATGGTGGCGGCGGGGTTATGGTATGGGCAGATATAAGCTACGGACAACGAACACAATTGCATTTGATCAATGGCAATTTGAATGCACAGAGATTCCTGTGATGAGATCCTGAGGTTCATTGTTGTGCCATTCATCCGCCGCCATCACCTCATGTTTCAGCATGATAATGACCAGTCCCATGTCACAAGGATCTGTGCACAATTCCTGGAAGTTGAGGCCAAGTTCTTCCATGGCCTGCATACTGACCAGACATGTCACCCATTGAGCCTGTTTGGGATGCTCTGGATTAATGTACGACAGCGTGTTCCAGTTCCCACCAATATCCAGCAACTTCACACAGCCATTGAAGAGGAAGGGGACAACATTCCACAAGCCACAATCAACAGCCTGATCAACTCTATGCAAAGGAGATGTGTTGCGCTGCATGAGGCAAATGGTGGTCACACCAGATACTGACTGGTTTTCTGATCCACGCCTTACCGTTTTTTTAAGGTATCTGTGACCAACAGATGCATATCTGTATTTCAGATGCATATTTGTAAATCCATAGATTAGGGCCTCGTGAATTTATTTCAATTGACTGATTCCCTCCGTAAAATCTTTGAAATTGTGTTGATCCCTTATGCCCTTTCAAAACATCACACACACGTGAACGTTTTCATACATGAAACGTAAATACACATCATGTATGAATGCCAGCACACACGGACTCAGACACACGCATATAGGCATGCATTCACATTGGCACGCACACGCACACACACACTTTCTTCCCACCACAGGGGATGGGATCTGTTTCTCCTGCTGCATCTAATAATAATGATGGTGTGTTATGGAGATGCACCAAGCGGAATATCCTGTCAGCAGTTGGACTCATTCAAAGTGACATACATTCCCAATTATTTATCTGACAGCTGCCTTAATATATTCACTCTGCGGTCGTCTCCCAGTCCTAACTGGCTGACCGGTTTTCCCTTTGCATCCAAAATCTTACTTCACACATTCCTTGGATTGTGGACTTAATAACACACACACACACGCACACACACACACTGCGAGAGAGAGTTATGCATGATACCAAGGCCTATCTTCTTCTAACGCCAGTGGTTTACTGTTTTAATGAATCACTAGAGCCATACCATTTGGATGGGGCGAAAGCACGACATACTGAAACAGATATTCGGAATATGAATAAATGGGTTTATTAATTAGAAGAGTGTATGGGTCATATGAGACTCCTTCTGTTAACAACATTTACCGTGCCAACCCCAGGTGATAATTTTCTGCAATCATCCACTTTTCAGATTCACATTATATTATGACAAATCCTTAGAACCCTGAACTTCCTAGAATGTAGAAGCTCATGTTCCTCTTGAATAGAGCTCCCACGATTCCCTATTGTACAAAGTATACAATAGAATAGGTCATTTATTTTCCATTTTCCATTTAATTAGAACAGAAATACGTCTTCTGCCTTTTCCCCAACCCCCGGGAGCATGATGGACATGCATTTCTATTCTACATAATATATCTGACGGTTCTGTTCCGTTCCGTTCTGTAACATCCTGTAATAAGCTCCTGAGCGCGACCCTAGATCTTCCTCTCAGACGAGGTGGACGTGGGCCACGTCTCACATGTGTTTCAAGGACCGGTGTTGGAACCTCTCTCTCGGTCTCTGCAGCGTTGTTTGATGTTTTGGTTGGGCACACCTCTCTAAACTGCTTCTTCTCTTCCTTTGACATTTCTAAATTCTACCTTTACGCCAATTTATCCAGTATGCTTCAAGACACTGTGAAGGAATGACCATATCTGAAGGATGTTCTGACAAAGGACAGGAGTTACATCAACACTCAGAGACCTAGTGCCTTTTATAGTATTAGTAGTTAACTTCACTTCTGAAAATGAAGGAACCACCTTTCTAATAACATAGGTGTTTTAGTACATGGCACCTATACATGTTTATCTTCACTGTAGCCAGGGGCGCAACTTTGGTTTTAGAAGTGGGGGAGGGCATATTATAATAATAATTTGTCCCCAGTGATGTACTGGGCCGTACGCACTACCCTCTGTAGTGCCTTGTGGTCGGAGGCCGAGCAGTTTCCATACCAGGCAGTGATGCAACCAGTCAGGATGCTCTCGATGGTGCAGCTGTATAACTTTTTGAGGATCTGAGGACCCATGACAATTTTTTTTAGTCTCCTGAGGGGGAATATGTTTTGTCGTGCCCTCTTCAAGACTGTCTTGGTGTGTTTGGACCATGATAGTTTGTTGGTGATGTGGACACCAAGGAACTTGAAGCGCTCAACCTGCTCCACTACAGCCCCGCGAATGAGAATGGGGGCGTGCTCAGTCCTCCTTTTCCTGTAGTCCACAATCATCTTCTTTGTCTTGATCATGTTGAGGGAGAGGTTGTTATTCTTGCACCACACGGCCAGGTCTCCGACCTCCTCCCTATAGTCTGTCTCATCGTTGTCGGTGATCAGGTCTACCACTGTTGTGTCGTCGGCAAACTTAATGATGGTGTTGGAGTCGTGCCTGGCCAAGCAGTCATGGGTTAACAGAGAGTACAGGAGGGGACTGAGCACGCACCCCTGAGGGGCCCCCATGTTGAGGATCAGTGTGGCAGATGTGTTATTACCTGCCCTTACCACCTGGGAGGTGTTTAGACCCAGGGTCCTTAGCTTAGTGATGAGCTTTGAGGGCACTATGGTGTTGAACAGCTGTGGTCAAGTAATAGCATTCTCACGTAGGTGTTCCTTTTGTCCATTTGGGAAAGGGCAGTGTGGAGTGCAATAGAGATTGACTCATCTGTGGATCTGTTGGGGTGGTACGCAAATTGGAGTGGGTCTAAAAAAATTGGAGTGGGTCTAGGGTTTCTGGGATAATGGTGTTGATGTGAGCCATGACCAGCCTTTCAAAGCACTTCATGGCTATTGACGTGAGTGCTACAGGTTGGTAGTCATTTAGGCAGGTTACCTTAGTGTTATTGGGCACAGGGAGTATGGTGGCCTGCTTGAAACATGTTGGTATTACAGACTCAGTCAGGGACAGGATGAAAATGTCAGTGAAGACACTTGTCAGTTCGTCAGCGCATGCTCGGAGTACACGTCCTGGTAATCCATCTGGCCCTGCGGCCTTGTGAATGTTGACCTGTTTAATGGTCTTACATCGGCTATGGAGTGTGATCACACAGTCGTCCGGAACAGCTGATGCTCTCATGCATGCTTCAGTGTTGCTTGCCTCGAAGCAAGCACAAAAGTAATTTAGCTCATCTGGTAGGCTCGTGTCACTGGGCAGCTCGCAGCTGTTGTTTCCCTTTGTAGTCTAATAGTTTGCAAACCCTGCCAAATCTGATGAGCATCGGAGCCGGTGTAGTACAATTCAATCTTAGTCCTGTATTAGCGCTTTGCCTGCTTGATGGTCCATTTGAGGACATAGAGGGATTTCTTATAAGCGTCCGGGTTAAAGTCCCGCTCCTTGATAGCGGCAGCTATGCCCTTAAGTTCAGTGCAAATGTTGCCTGTAATCCATGGCTTCTGGTTGGGGTATGTACGTACGGTCACTCTGAGGATGACGTCATTGATGAATTTATGTGATTGATGAAGCCAGTGACTGATGTGATGTACTCCTCAATGCCATCGGAAGAATCCCGGAACATTTTCCAGTCTGTGCTAGCAAAACAGTCCTGTAGCTTATCATCTGAGTCATCTGACCACTTATTTATTGACCAAGTCACTGGTGATTCCTGCTTTAGTTTTTGTTTGTTAGCAGGAATCCGGAGGATATAATTATGGTCAGATTTGCCAAATGGAGGGCGAGGGAGAGCTTTGTACGCATCTTTGTGTGAGGAGTAAAGGTGGTCTAGAGTTTTTTTCCCCTCTGGTTGCACATTTAACATGCTGGTAGAAATGAGGTAAAGCGGATTTAAGTTTCCCTGCAATAATTCCCCAGCCACTAGGAGCGCCGCCTCAATGACCGTTTTCCTGTTTGCTTATGGCCTTATACAGCTCACTGAGTTTGGACTTAGTGCGAGCATCGGTTTGCGGTGGAAGATAGACAGCTACGAAAAATATAGACGATATCTCTCTTGGTAAATAGTGTGGTCTACAGAGTACCTCATGACAAGCTGTAGACCACACTGAGGTACTCTGTAGACCACACTATTTAACAAGAGTTTTCATCTATATTTCAGGAGCCTACTTGGTCTACCGTTGACATTGTGGCCTGTAAAGGTGTGTTTGTGTACAAGACCTCCTTCCCACCGAATACTTCAGGGTTCGATAGCTCAGATCACTCTCTGGCGCTCCACAGGCATACAAATGTAAACACAAAAATCTGAAAGGTCTTCATTTCCCTAAGGCAACTGAGGAGCAAGACGGATGGAGAAAAAGAGCACACACTCTCTCACAAACACAGAAGTGAGTAACACCGGTCCAGAAGCCTGGGGCCCTCAGCTGGATGAGGAAATGTCTCCCACATGTCCAAATCAACTCCACCTGTTCCTGTTGTTCTATTCTCTCCAAGCTATAAACACAACACTACCAAGTCAGCAGGAATGTACAGGCGGTGTGCCACCTTAGTAATCAACATTTTATGGCAAAGAATAGGATAATGAAGCTAATGCCTCCAAATGCTCCTAAATGATTTCATCATCGACAGGATAGTGTACAGGTTATTCATGCTAAAATAAACCAGGAAATGACAAGAAGATCATCTGTTTGGATGATCGACAAGAAGCAGACATCATTGGATCGAGAAAAGGGCAAGGATTCTGAAGACATACTCAGAGGAAGGAATCAGAGGCTGTAGTAGGGAGAAGAGACTCCACTAAACCAGTTAATGACATATACAACTTACACATAACTTTGACCCCTCATCCGTGGACCAGAAGGGATTTGGTGATCTGCAGTGCCAGAGCTTGGAATGAACTAAACGACTAGAACTGATGCCCCAGAATATGCAGCCAACTGCTTTATACCAGGAAAGAGAAAATCAAAACATTGAGGTTGGAAGAGTAAGAAGGCAATGCTTCATGACAAATATCACTGTCAATCGAGCATCTTTATATAATAGAATTATGGGGTATTAGTCATTTGACTGACGGGGAAAATCCTTGTTCGGGAGCCAACCATTTATTAAATCAGCTGTGTATGTGTATATATATAGAAATACACCCAGAAGATTTGTAATACACACGGAATTATGTGCTTACTCGACTACGAACCAAACATAGGGACATAGGACTCGCGAGTGAATGAGTAACTCCAAGTTAATCCACAAACTTTAGGCGGCATAGAAAATTACCCGCTGTTTGGAGAAGCTATTGAATATGTAACAATTAGTCAGCCTGCCTGCACCTCCTCTGGCTGGGGAGAACATTCTCTCCGCTTTTCAACGACTCCATTTTCTCCTTTTATTCAGGTAATGTGTTATGGGACAGTGTGTGTGTCCCAAATGGCACCCTATTTAATACATTAAATACATCAGAGCCCTATAGGCTGTGGTCAAATGTAGTGGACTATATAGGGAACAGGGTGCCATTTGTGATGCAGCAGTGACTGGGGCGAGGAGCAGGAATGTGGAGTACAAGGATGAAAAGATTACTAGCAGTGGTGTATAGTACTTAAGTAAAAATACTTTAAAGTACTACTTAAGTAATTTTGGGGGGTATCTGTACGTTACTATTTACATTTTTGCCAACTTTTACCTTACTACATTCCTAAAGAAAAGTATGTACTTTTTACTCCATACCCTTTCCCTGACACCCAAAAGTACTCGTTACATTTTGACAGGGAAATGGTCAAAGTCACACACTTATCAAGAGAACATCCCTGGTCAACCCTACTGCGTCTGATCTGGCAGACTCACTAAACACTAATGCTTCGTTTGTAAATCATGTCTGAGTGTTGGAGTGTGCCCCTGGCTATCTGTCAATAAAAAAAACAAAAGACAATTGTGCCGTCTGGTTTGCCTAATATGGTTTAAACTTAAATGGTTTAAACTTATACTTTTTAGCAGTTCCATTTACTTTTGATACTTACAGTGCCTTGCAAAAGTATTCACCCCCTTGGCGTTTATTCTTATTTTGTTTAAATCCAACATGTAATTTAAATGGATTTTATTTTGATTTCATGTGAATGGACATACACAAAATAGTCCAATTTGGTGAAGTGAAATGAAAAAAACTCCCCCCCCCAAAAAGAAATCCCAAAAAAATTACAACGGAAAATTGATGCGTGCATATGTATTCACCCCCTTTGCTATGAAGCCATTAAATAAGATCTGGTGCAACCAATTACATTTAGAAGTCATATAATTAGTTAGATTGCACACAGGTGGACATTATTTAAGTGTCACATGATCTGTCACATGATCTCAGTGTATATATACATTTGAAGTCGGAAGTTTACATACAACTTAGCCAAATACATTTAAACTCAGTTTTTCACAATTGCTGACATTTAATCCTAGCAGAAATTCCCTGTCTTAGGTCAGTTAGGATCACCACTTTATTTTAAGAATTTGAAATGTCAGAATAATAAGAGAGAGAATTATTTATTTAATCTTTTATTTCTTTCATCACATTCCCAGTGGGTCAGAAGTTTACATACACTCACTTAGTGTTTGGTAGCATTGCCTTTAAATGGTTTAACTTGGGTCAAACGTTTCAGGTAGCCTTCTGCAAGCTTCCCACAATAAGTTGGGTGAATGTTGGCCCATTCATCCTGACAGAGCTGTTGTAACTGCGTCAGGTTTGTTGAACTCCTTGCTCACACACGCTTTTTCAGTTCTGCACACAAATTTTCTGTAGGATGGAGGTCAGGGCTTTGTGATGGCCACTCCAATACCTTGCCTTTGTTGTCCTTAAGCCATTTTGCCACAACTTTGGAAGTATGCTTGGGGTCATTGTCCATTTGGAAGACCCATTTGCAACCAAGATTTAACTTCCTGACAGATGTCTTGAGATGTTGCTTCAGTATATCCACATAATTTTCCAGCCTCATGATGCCATCTATTTTGTGAAGTGCACCAGTGCACCTCCTGCAGTGCACCTCCTGCAGCAAAGCACCCCCACAACATGATGCTGCCATCCCCGTGCTTCACGGTTGGGATGGTGTTCTTCGACCTGCAAGCCTCCCCCTTCTTCCTACAAACATAACGATGGTCATTATGGCCAAACAATTATATTTTTGTTTCATCAGACCAGAGGACATTTCTCCAAAAAGTACGATCTTTGTCCCTATGTGCAGTTGCAAACCGTAGTCTGGCTTTTTTATGGCGGTTTTGGAGCAGTGGCTTCTTCCTTGCTGAGCGGCCTTTCAGGTTATGTCGATATAGGACTCGTTTTACTGTGGATATAGATACTTTGTACCGTTTTCCTCCAGCATCTTCACAAGATCCTTTGCTGTTGTTCTGGGATTGATTTGCACTTTTTGCACCAAAGTCTCCTTCCTGAGCGGTATGACGGCTGTGTGGTCCCATGGTGTTATACTTGCGTACTATTGTTTGTACAGATGAATGTGGTACCTTCAGGCATTTGGAAAGTGCTCCCAGGGATGAACCAGACTTGTGGAGGTCTACAATATTTTTGGCTGGCTGATCTTGGCTGATTTCTTTTGATTTTCCCATGATATCAAGCCAAGAGTCACTGAGTTTGAAGGTAAGCCTTGAAATACATCCACAGGTACACCTCCAATTGACTCAAATGATGTCAATTAGCCTATCAGAAGCTTCTAAAGCCATTACATCATTTTCTGGAATTTTCCAAGCTGTTTAAAGGCAAAGCCAACTTAGTGAATGTAAACGTCTGACGCACTGGAATTGTGATACAGTGAATTATAAGTGAAAGTGTAAATAATTGTTGTAAAAATTACTTGTGTCATGCACAAAGTAGATGTCCTAACCGACTTGCCAAAACTATAGTTTGTTAACAAGACATTTGTGGAGTGGTTGATTAACGAGTTTTAATGACTCCAACCTAAGTGTATGTAAACTTCCGACTTCAACTGTACACCTGTTCTGAAAGGCCCCAGAGACTGCAACACCACTAAGCAAGGTGCACCACCAAGCAAGCGGCACTATGAAGACCAAGGAGCTCTCCAAACAGATCAGGGACACAGTTGTGGAGAAGTACAGATCACGGTTGGGTTATAAATAATATCAAAAACTTTTAACATCCCATGAAGCACCATTAAATAAAAAAATTTACATGAAAAGAATATGGCACAACAAACCTGCCAAAAGAGGGCTGCCCACCAAAACTCACGGACCAGCCAAGGAGGGCATTAATCAGAGGCAACAAAGAGACCAAAGATAACCCTGAAAGAGCTGCAAAGCTACACAGTGGAGATTGGAGTATCTGTCCATAGGACCACTAAGTCGTATACTCCACAGAGCTGGGCTTTACGGAAGAGTGGCCAGAAAAAGCCATTGCTTAAAGAAAATAGTAAGCAAACACGTTTGGTGTTCACCAAAAGGCATGTGGGAGACTCCCCAAACATATGGAAGGAGGTACTCTGGTCAGATGAGACAAAAATTGAGCTTTTTGGCCATCATGGAAAACGCTATGTCTGGCAAAAACCAACACCTCTGATCACCCCGAGAACACCATCCCCACAGTGAAGCATGGTGGTGTGGGGATGTTTTTCATCACCAGACCTCAATCCAATTGAAAATTTGTGGTATGACTTAAAGATTGCTGTACACCAGCGGAACCCATCCAACTTGAAAGAGCTGGAGCAGTTTTGCCTTGAAGAATGGGCAAATATCCCAGTGGCTAGATGTGCCAAGCTTATAGAGACATACCCAAAGAGACCTGCAGCTGTAATTTCTGCAAAAGGTGGCTCTACAAAGTATTGGCTTTGGGGGGGTGAATAGTTATGCACGCTCAAGTTTTCAGTTTTTTTGTCTCATTTCTTGTTTGTTTCACAATAAAATATTTTGCATCTTCAAAGTGGTAGGCATGTTCTGTAAATCAAATGATACAAACCCCCCAAAAAATCTATTTTAATTCCAGTTTTTAAGGCAACAAAATAGGAAAAATGCCAAGGGGTGTGAATACTTTCACAAGCCACTGTAAGTACATTCATTTAAAACCAAATACTTTTAGACTTTTACTCAAGTAGTATTTTACTGGGTGAATTTCATGTTTACTTGAGTAATTTTCTATTAAGGTATCTTTACTTTTACTCAAGTATGAAAATTGAGTACTTTTTCAACCACTGATTACTAGGCCGGGGGAACGCCTGTTATTGTGGTAAATAATGTGGTCAATAATTAACATTTCAATAACTTTAGATAGCAAATAACAGAATGAGATGGGGTTGAATTACCAAGAGAAAACATGAGATAACTTGGGGAACAAACAGACCCTATTATACTCTTCTGTGGCTCTGTCCGTCTGTGTGAGACCTTGTGTTGGGAAGAATAGACTGGAATATTATCCACATGACATGGATATGCAATAAGCAGAAATATAAGGTCTGACTTGGTTATATCCAAATGCTCTTATACAGAGGGCTGCTAACAAGCAAATATGTATGTGATACCATCTCTACCTACTCCTGTTGCAGAGCACCAACGGTTCAGTGTGGTGTTTAATAACTATTCTTGTGGGGACCAACTGGGGACATTTTGTTAGTCCCCACAAGGTCAAATGCTATTTGTAGGGGGTTTCGGGTTAAGGTTAGTTATGTGTGTGAACCAGATCAGGCTAGCTCTCACAATGGTGATCAATGTCCATATGAGAGAAGAACTCTCAGCAGAATTTCTCCTGGGAGGCTGTGGGATTCTACTGAAGACAACAAGTCATTAATCAATGTGTAATCACCTCTAAATCTGCTCCACTCCACACGGAGGGAACGGTAATGCCTAGCAGACAGACTGAGTCATGATAGGAATGACCACACAGGATGGGGGAGAGAGGGGATAATCAGCGGGGGACCAGCCTGGTGAACAGACTGGACCACACTGGACCACCGCAGACCTGGGTTCAAAAAGTATATGCTTTCTTTTAAATACTTTGACTGTTTGATTGAGTATGCCTGGAACACATATGAGCAGGGTAGTGTGGAAGAGAAGCACCCATCACACCTCTACTGACTATACAGTTCACATTACACCTTCCATAGATCTAGGCCATACAGGCTAAAATCGCGGTAGCCGCGGTAAAGACCGTTTGGCGCCATGTAACATTGTTTTGTTTGGTCAAAAGTTGAAAACATCTTATCAATAAATGATACACACAAAGACAGATCAACTCTAGATATGTAGTACCGTTTCAAAGATATTGTCTACATTGTCTACCATGAACTAGCATCTTGTCTTTGTTGTTTGAGCTTCTCTCTCCAGGACAGAGTGGTGGAGTACAGCGAACTACAGGAGGTAGGGCCGTTGCAGACCTGCAGGAGGTAGGGCCGATGAAGAGCTGCAGGAGGTAGGGCCGTTGAAGAGCTGCAGGAGGTAGGGCCGATGAAGAGCTGCAGGAGGTAGGGCCGTTGAAGAGCTGCAGGAGGTAGGGCCGATGAAGAGCTGCAGGAGGTAGGGCCGATGCAGAGCTGCAGGAGGTAGGGCCGATGCAGAGCTGCAGGAGGTAGGGCCGATGCAGAGCTGCAGGAGGTAGGGCCGTTGAAGAGCTGCAGGAGGTAGGGCCGTTGAAGAGCTGCAGGAGGTAGGGCCGATGCAGAGCTGCAGGAGATAGGGCCGATGCAGAGCTGCAGGAGGTAGGGCCGATGCAGAGCTGCAGGAGGTAGGGCTGTTGAAGAGCTGCAGGAGGTAGGGCCGTTGAAGAGCTGCAGGAAGTAGGGCCGATGCAGAGCTGCAGGAGGTAGGGCTGTTGAAGAGCTGCAGGAGGTAGGGCCGTTGAAGAGCTGCAGGAAGTAGGGCCGATGCAGAGCTGCTGGAGGTAGGGTCGTTGAAGAGCTGCAGGAGGTAGGGCCGATGCAGAGCTGCAGGAGGTAGGGCCGTTGAAGAGCTGCAGGAGGTAGGGCCGTTGAAGAGCTGCAGGAGGTAGGGCCGATGCAGAGCTGCAGGAGGTAGGGCCGATGAAGAGCTGCAGGAGGTAGGGGCGATGAAGAGCTGCAGGAGGTAGGGCCGATGCAGAGCTGCAGGAGGTAGGCCCGTTGAAGAGCTGCTGGAGGTAGGGCCGATGCAGAGCTGCAGGAGGTAGGGCCGATGAAGAGCTGCAGGAGGTAGGGCCGATGCAGAGCTGCAGGAGGTAGGGCCCGTTGAAGAGCTGCAGGAGGTAGGGCCGATGCAGAGCTGCAGGAGGTAGGCCCGTTGAAGAGCTGCTGGAGGTAGGGCCGATGCAGAGCTGCAGGAGGTAGGGCCGATGAAGAGCTGCAGGAGGTAGGGCCGATGCAGAGCTGCAGGAGGTAGGGCTGTTGAAGAGCTGCAGAAGGTAGGGCCCATACAGAGCTGCAGAAGGTAGGGCCGATGAAGAGCCGCAGGAGGTAGGGCCGATGCAGAGCTGCAGGAGGCAGGGCCAATGCAGAGCTGCCGATGCAGAGCCGCAGGAGGTAGGACCGATGAAGAGCTGCAGTATTGTGCTCAGTCTTTTTATATGGAATAAATAACAGAATGGAATCTTGTAGTCGGTCAGTGCTATCCTTTCAAGACTGAGGCCCTAGGTCTCTTTCTTACAGGTGGGGTTTGAACTTTTTGGACTATTCTATTACTTCCATTGTGCAAGGCAAGTTCAATCAAGCCTAGCTAAAGTATTTGAAAACAAATAGTATCTGAACCCAGGTCTGTGGACCACATAAGTCTTTGGTCATAAACTGCAGGATTGGACAGACCAAAGTCAAATATACATGTAGCCTATATTATGGTAGAGATGAGAAGTGTTGGGCATGTGTACAGCTAGCAACATATACATGACGTATACAGTACAAATACACTATATTTAAACATTAAGAACACCTTCCTAATATTGAGTTGCATACCCATGTAACAGTATAACTTTATTCCGTCCCCTCACCCCGAACCTTCTGCACACAACAACAGTCACCCACGAAGCATCGTTACCCATCGCTCCACAAAGGCCGCGGCCCTTGCAGAGCAAGGGGAACCACTACTTCAAGGTCTCAAAGCGAGTGACGTCACCATTTGAAAGGTTATTATCGCGCACCACCGCTAACTAACTAGCCATTTCACATCGGTTACATTCACCCCCCTTTCAACCGCCTCCTTTTCCACAGGAACCAGTGATCCGGGTCAACAGCATCAATGTAACAGTATAACTTTAGTCCGTCCCCTCGCCCCGGGCGCGAACCAGGGACCCTCTGCACACATCAACAACAGTCACCCACGAAGCATCGTTACCCATCGCTCCACAAAGGCCGCGGCCCTTGCAGAGCAAGGGGAACCACTACTTCAAGGTCTCAAAGCGAGTGACGTCACCGTTTGAAAGGCTATTAGCGCGCACCGCCGCTAACTAGCTAGCCATTTCACATCGGTTACACCCACTCCCTTGTGTGCTCAGAACAGCCTCAATTTGTCGGGGCATGGACTCTAACAAGGTGTTTCAAGTGTTCCACAGGGATGCTGGCCCATGTTGACTCCAATGCTTCCCACAGTTGTGTCAAGTTGGTTGGATGCCCTTTGGGTGGTGGACCATTCTTGATACACAAGGGAAACTGTTGAGGGTGAAAAAACCAACAGCGTTGCAGTTCTTGACACAAACCGGTGCATCTGGCACCCAGTTCAAAAGCATTTAAGTCTTTTGTATTGCCCATTCACCCTCTGAATGGCTCACATACACAACCTGTCTCTCAATTTTCTCCAGGCTTAAAAATCCTTCTTTAACCTGTCTCCCTTTCATCTGCACTGGTTGGAGTGGATTCAACAAGTGACATCAATAAGGGATCATAGCTTTCAACTGGGCAGTCTATGTCATGGAAAGAGCAGGTTTTCCTAATGTTTTGTACACTCAGGGTATATTATATGTCTTCCAAATCCTGTCCAAACTAGCATCAATCCATATCTCCAACTTCATGCAATGGTGGAGCTGGTTATGTTCATTGTACACACATCTTTTTACAGGAAAAGAAAAGCACTACATGGGAGTATAAGAGGCATTGGCAAATTCACAAGACAGAAAAACATACTCATTTGCTATATGTTTATTATGAGTCAAGTGATGAGAGAAACTCACATCCCCAGTATAGAGACACCTCTGGGAATTGTGGGAAATCCATGATGTCATTCAAGACCACCATTTTCTCCCAGAAGACCACGTTCTTCATTGTTGGAGGACAGCTAGCTATAATCTGAGGCCCCCTGGAAAGATGCAGTTCTAAAATATGTGTTCAAGCTATAAGTGAAACCCTGTGGTGTTGTTTCCCATGTTAACCGTGCCACAAACATTCTCTCTGTTTACTTGGAGTGGTAAACAGCTATAGATCCACTTTCTCAAAGTTGGTTTTAAAGTATGGGAGAGTTAAACAGTCCGCCTTCCATAGGGGAATAGTTTAAAATCAGATTCTCTTAAAGGGAGAACGTTTTTATGAGATTCATTTTAACACAATCGCTAAACGACACAATGTTCTTGGACTGTATTGCGTTAAGATGGCCAAATCCAAATTAGCAGCCTATCCAAATCATGATTTATGAGCATCTGGCTAATCAGATCCAATCTGCTTGATAAAAGACAGAGCTTGTGAATCTTATGTAAAAAAAATACCCCTTATGATCAAATCCCAAAGATAATGAATTTGTGTGTATGTGTGAGTGCAACATGTGTGTATGCATGTATGTGAGTGTGTGAGAGAAAAAAAGTTACAGGCCTTGCCATACATGCTTCTGGCCTTACAACACGCAATGTGTGACACGCATGACAGCGCCATGGGAGAATCCCTCAAGCGGAGGTCAAATGCAGATCACAGAAAAAGGACTTCTCTCATTAGTGGTTTATCCTACACACATAGCATTAGCAGTTAGCCTACACGTCAGATAGCTGCGAAGAAAGATTAACAATGAGTGTTGATGAAATTAGTCTGATTATGATCATGGTGATGAATACAGTGACACCCACACGGAATGGGCCACATGTGTTTGGCCCACTTTGCCTTACAAGAGGCTACAGCCTGTCACAATGTGCTGCCGTCTGCATTAGCCTAGATCCTCTACTGTGACTACTGTCCCTCACCCGAAACCACTCTGGATTATGTGGCTCCTGCTTTTCCCCCAATAACTATTCTAGAATTGCAGGCTACTGCAAACCACAGCTGACCTTATCACCACAGCCATAGTTAAGGAATAATGAAATGACTAGGATCTTATAGGGAGAGAGAAGAAACTGTTTCAGACTAACTACCCTGAAAGCTTTCTGCCAGCATTCATATTTTGAAACCATTTGGAATGGAGGCCCGAGAAAAAGATCCCAGAAGTGATTTTAGGGTTCTACGTTATTGCCTTTGTTCTTGATATAAGACCTAAATTCTTGATATAAGACCTAAATTCTTGATCTCGACAATACTAGTCATAGCCAAAAAATCTGGATTGGCTAGGGATCTTTAAAAAAAAAACGTTTTCTTCCTTCCCAACTTGCACCCGGCAAATCAAAGTTGTTGGATAACTAGCAAGTAATATACTGGTTCATAAAGAAGTGATTAACCCAACACATTCTCAGTAGGAATCTGGCACTTCGGCGGAAGCATAACCTGTTTTCAAAATCTATGGATTTCAGTCACCACCAGACGACATTGATCATGTAACACTAACAAACCTAACGCCAGATCTCGTCAGTTGGTGAGAAATTATTGATAGATTACCGCTAGCCTGGAGGCTTCATGATGTTATTGTAGGGCCCAGTGGACTGATACTGCTAATATTGTTTTTGATCAATGTTTTGTTGTTCCATACCTCAATATTCCAGAGGTGATGTCAGCAGTCATTGATCACTTTAATTATCAGTTGCGCTTGT
This sequence comes from Salvelinus alpinus, assembly GCF_045679555.1. Lineage (NCBI taxonomy): Eukaryota > Metazoa > Chordata > Actinopteri > Salmoniformes > Salmonidae > Salvelinus > Salvelinus alpinus. The sequence goes on from NC_092122.1 coordinate 7,724,181, forward strand.
CCTAGATGTAAATAACATTCTCTAATCCGACTTTCAATGCAGTCAGTTCATTATAGACAGTCATGCGAGTTGGACATACATCCCTGTCCATATGAAATGCATTCAACAAAACATGTGTACACACACACACAATGCTGAAGGATGACTTATTGGGTGGGTCGTAGGTCCTTCCGCAGCATGCTCACAAATCTGCTCAGCAAATCAGTCCCAGATGCCCCTACCACTGCCTGCTGCCCCTGCATTCCTCCCAAACAAGCCTGTTACACAGCGTCCCAAACACCACAACAGCCCTGCTCTGGATCAACACACACAGCCTGAACCAGCTAAAGAACAACCCCAGAACAGCACTCACAAACTAGGCCAGAGAGACAGCGAACCACGCTCTACCAACCGAGCCACAGAAAAGTACAGATGTGTATGGAACCATCGCACAGGGAGCCCAATAACTTGCTAGGTCCTGTCGGTGAGCCCCAGTATCACTATCTGTGGTGTCATGGTCAACAGTACACTGCTCAGTACTGCAATTTTAACAGAACAACCACAATCTCTACAGACATCCCACCCATGCCGGATTCAAACCAACAACCCTTTTGAATATAGTGCAGTGTCTTAACCACTGGTCCACCAAGCCACTGCTTAATGTCAGAGGCAATTATTAGAGATGACAGGTTTAATTAAACATTTTATTTAAAAAAAACTGTGATGCCATGTTATAATGGACCTCTACACACACACACACTCCGGTAGCTATTCAGACAGACCGTGAAGAACAGTCCTACTGTATAGTTCAACATGATCATCTCCAATCCCTGCGGACACTAACATGCAGAGGTTAGTTAGCCAGACTGACAGAAGACTGGAGAGAGAGGGGTTAATAATACTGTTATTACTCGCCTATTGCCAGCAGCACAAAGATAACATACAGAAACACACACACACACAGGCCTTACAACTTCCTCATCATCTTAACCATCAGAAGCTGTGACAGTAAAATGCACCTAGCTAGTGTCAGACAGAAACAGGGTGTACTTAACAGCCTTTAAAGAAATAACTATTTTCCTATTGCATTATGTACAATTATTACAGTTTAAAACATTTTTTAAAATGGAGCAGAAATAATAAAACATCTACAGTACAATTTCCAGGTATAAAAATATATTACCAATCTCCAGGAGTATTTACAAAGACACGTTTCTCTACAAAATGCAACTAGGTCTCTACAATATCAAGTAACTGTGCTGTTAAGCTCGTAGTCTAGTTGTATTAACTAAAACACCCCCAAAATAGCTAAAATGTTTAGCACCTAGTATATAATACATTTGGCCTACACTACATGACCAAAAGTATGTGGACACCTGCTCGTCGAACATCTCATTCCAAAATCATGGGCATTAATATGGAGTTGGTCCCCCCTTTGCTGCGATAACAGCCTCCCCTCTTCTGGGAAGGCTTTCCACTAGATGTTGGAACATTGCTGCAGGGACTTGTTTCCATTCAGCCACAAGAGCATTAGTGAGGTCGGGCACTGACGTGGGCCGATTAGGCTTGGTTTGCAGTCTGCGTTCCAGTTAAACCCAAAGGTTCGATGGAGTGGAGGTCGGGGTTCTGTGCAGGCCAGTTAAGTTCTTCCACACCGATATTGACAAACCATTTCTGTATGGACCTCGCTTTGTGCAGGGGGGCATTGTCATGCTGAAACAGGAAAGGGCCTGCCACAAAGTTGGAAGCACAGTATCGTCTGGAATGTCATTATATGCTGTAGCATTAAGATGTCCCTTCACAGGAACTAAGGGGCCTAGCCTGAACCATTATTCCTCCTCCACCAAACTTTACAGTTGGCACACCTCATTCCGGCAGGTAGCGTTCTCCTGGCCAAACCCATATTCGTCCGTCGGACTGCCAGATGGTGAAGCGTGATTCATCACTCCAGAGAACGCGTTTCCACTGCTCCAGAGTCCAATGGCGGCAAGCTTTACACCACTCCAGCTGACGCTTGGCATTGTGCATGGTGATCTTAGGCTTGTGTGTGGCTGCTCGGCCATGGAAACCCTCTTCATTCTACTGCCAATGTTTGTCTACGGAGATCGCATGGCTGTGCTCAATTTAATACACCTGTCAGCAACGGGTGTGGCTGAAATAGCCAAATTCACTAATTTGAAGAGGTGGCTGCATACTACTGTGTATATATAGTGTATTTTCAGAAACCATTGAAAACAAATACTAAATTCACTTCATCATTTGGAGGAATTTGACATTGAAAAGAAAGTGAAAAGAGCAGAAAGTGAAAAAGGGGGGAATAAAGGAGGTATTGAAATCTCTGGTCTTCTCCACTCCTGTCCAGACAGGATATGACATAGGGACTTCCTGTGTGGGGTGACATCGTCAGGCTCCTTCTGAGTCCCTTTTGATTGGTCCTTCTTAGCCTCTAGAAGAACATCCTGTAACGACAGCGGCACTTTACATTAGTTTCCAGTTATGCATCTTGTGTATGCATGTCATGACTCTTAACACGGTCCGCCTCCACCCACAGTCATTCATGTACTGTAATCATTCCTCTACATGTTCAGAATGTTACACATTCTACCGAGGGTTTTACAGAACTATGAGAGGATGCCGACCATTACATTTTCATACAGGAGTAATAAAGGCCCAGGGAACGACTTTTGTGAAGAAATATATTTATCAGGGGAGTGATGGTGGGGGTTGCATTATAGTGGCCAGAAGGGTCAACAGCAGAGGATGACACTCAAGATGAAAGATGGCATTGAGGGAGGGAGGTGAGTCAAGAAAGGGGTGGAATGCTTTGTCTACAGCGTAGTATTTTCTACTGGCTGACAACAGTGACTGGCGCCACCCGGTGGGGAAATAAATAGCAGTCAAATCATTCCTGAATCTTGAAAGCTGTACTTTTCAGATTACTCCTGACACACAAATCATAATGACAACACACCATAACCTGACCCTACTGAATGTCAGGCATGTCAGGATTCCTCCTCTCACCATCCAATACGACACAGAGGAGGAAGAGAGTGGAGGAATGTGTGTTTGAAAACAACAGGCCAAGGAGCCAGTGAGTGCTTCAGGGGTTAGGTTAGGGGTCACCCAGGAAAATACTACTTGAGTAAAGGTACTTGGTTTTAAATTAACTTAAGCATCAGAAGTAAATGTAATTGTTAAGATGATTTAAGTATCAAAAGTAAAGGTATAAATCATTTGTAATTACGGATGGTCAGGGGCACACTTTACAAATGAAGCATTTGTGTTTTGTGAGTCTTCCAGATCAAAGGTAGTAGGGATGACCTGGATGTTCTCGTTAAGTGTGTGAATTAGACCTTTTTCCTTTCCTGTTATGCATAAAAAGTTTAAAAGTACTTTTGGGTGTCATGGAAAATGTATTGAGTAAAAAGTACATTATTTTCTTTAGGAATGTAGTGAAGTAAAAGAGGTCAAAATATAAACAGTAAAGTACAGATAGCCCAAAAGAAAACTTTAGTAATTTAAAAGTATTTTTTACTTAAGTACTTTACACCACTGAAGGGGGGGGGGGGGTTCTTCAGGGAACCATACCTTCTTCACGTTGCCTATAAAGCAGTTACATCACTGCTTGTAAGAATAAAAGAGGAAAGACTAGGTACAACAAACTCAAAGCCGCCGGCATTCACATGCAAGGCCGACGTGGGGTTCAGGATCACATCTCTCCACAGGCATTGGGCGTTCATATTTAGCTCTGTGCTGCATGGCCATCCATTACAGGAAGACTGTAACCATCATTAATTAGCTGGGTAAACACAGAGTAGCACTGGCCCTCAGGGATCACTGGGCCAGTACCGAGTCTAGGAGAACACACCGGCTGTGGTAGGTATGCTCACATTGTTGTTGTTGTGAGTCAACCAAAGTATGAGTTATGTGCACGTCCACAGGCACACACACTATTTGGAGAGTTAATGATTAGCCCTAATGGTCTCTGCCTCAAGATTTGGCAAACCCCCCCCTCCTCCTCCAGTGCACACACACACACACACACCTGTATATGTTGGGGTCCAGCAGTACGTGTGTCTCCTGGGGCAACTGGGAGAGGTGGACCACCTTGGTCTTCTGCTGCGGCCGGTCACTCTCATTCACCCACACATCAGGTAGTCTGGAGAGAGGGAGAGAGAGATTGAGAGAAAGCGAGAGAGGAGGAGAGAGAGAATGTGAGAGCACAAGGGAAGAAGGAGGAGAGAAGAAGGAGGAGAGAGTGAGGGAAGAGGTGACAGACAGTACAAATCTTGTAATTGGCACCGTGGCCTCTCTGAGCTGGTGTCTGACTGGCATCTAACAGAAATGGGTTAAGAGGAGATTGCAGTGGTACAAATGCATGCTTCCTAAAGTGCTTGTCTAACTAAAGAGTGTATTTAGGTGTTATCTGTGGGAAACATTGGGAGAGGATCAATGCCAGTACTGGGCTCCTCTCTACTCCTCCTACAGCCGTCACTGTGTGCGTCACCAGGAAAGCATCCCAATGAACAAACAGAGAGAGGATGTGGGGGAGATGTGAATAAGCGGTGCCTGGTTCATCATTAGCAGACTGCTTGGCTATAGATCACAGATTCAGAGAAGGGCAGATGAAAGCCCCAGGGGGGGGAAGGAGAAGGAAAGGAAGAAAGTGGATAGTGGATGAAAGGAGAAGAGAGGTAATAAAGAATTGGAGAGGCGAGAGGGGACCATACCCTTGCAGAGGGATGAACCCAAGTGGACAGAGCCAAAACAAAACTGCAGAAAAGCACCCAATATCATGCTAGGAGACAGAGAGGAAGGCCTCAGCGGTCTCCCGTTACAGTTTAAATCGCAGCAAATACAATGCTCACTGTAGACATAGGGTGCTGCTGCAGCTCTGTAGCTGAGTGCTAGAAGTGACTACAATAACATCTGGTAGACATTCTCCATGGTAGTGTGGGTGACGGTTGCTTTTACAGCAACATGGTCCTTAGAGAGACATATCCAACTCTTAACCAAAACACTCTCACAGCTTCTGAAATGAGTGCCGCAAAACGTCTCTTGCTCCTCCTCCTCCTCCTCCTCATCCAAACCCCAAAACAACAAAAATTCCAAAGAGAGAGGTTTATTTTGGACATGTACCATGAAAGCGAGCGTCGTTTTGGCTTATAGCCCGTTTCCTGACCCAGAAAGTTGTTTCTATCGGAGATGAGCTCTCTGGGAGAGGGGTTTTAGACAGAGCAGAGCTGAGCTGACAGCCCGTTCCTCCAGCTGAGAAACTAATGGCTAGAGAGGAGGGCTGCACAGGGCTTTGTCTCAGTCTGAAGTGACTTCCTCTCCTTCTCTCCTCTGGCTGAGAGACTAATGGCCTCAGGAGGAGTAGGGCTGCAGCTCAATAGTCTGAAGTGGCTTTCTCTCCTTGTCTCCTTCCCTTCAATAATTTTCCTGATAATATAGTACGCCAACTACATTTGCTAACTTACAATATTCCAGTCTGAAATGCACACAGCTGGTTACGATAGCTGTTATGATAGTCAAGGGAGCTCTTGGTCATTAATTCTCTCCTCAACTGGGCCACTGATCAAAATTAACCTATGGGACTACACCAAAGGAAAAGAGAAAGAGTTAGAGAGGGATGAAAGGATGGATAGAGATCACAGGGTAGCTCCCACGAGATGAGTGAACTCATCCAGATCACTGACCCTTCTGGATGGAGACGCTAACCTGGGTATCCTCCTGTGTGTGTGTGTGTGTGTGTGGTGCGGTGCAGTGGTAGGGTCACATGTGATTGCCAGCCTCCTGCCCACAGCCACAGGACAAATTGACTAACCACCACTAAACGCCTGCTGACATTTACAGAGCAGGGGAGGAGAAGGATAGGAAGAGAAGGGGGGGGATAACCCTCTGCTTGCCAGTAGGTACAGGAGGGAAAAGGGAGCGAGGGGAGAGAAGAGAACTGTGGCCTTGTGTCTGCCAACAGGAGAGAGATGAAGAGCAGGATGTGGAGAGGAGAGGGAGGGTGGAGAAGAAGAGAGCAACTCACATGTCCTCAGGAGTCCAGTGGAGGAGGACTTTAACCTTCCCAGAATCTTCCTTCCTCCTCGCTATTACCTAGAGATAGAAGAAGAAGAGAGGTAAGACACCACCCAGTAAACAGAGACATTGGAAAAACAACACATTGTTGTTGAGGTCATACTGGAGAGATATTTGGAGACACACCCACCCACACACCATCCCTAACCAAAGGCCTGATGATGATGGCAAGTCAGTAAAAGGAATCAGACACCTGGCTCCAGTCTAATTGAGCCAGACTCAATCTGTCCTCCCTCCCACTCCGTAGACTAACACTGTTACCTCACTGGCCTGAAGACGCCAGTCCAGCCACTAAACATATACACAAACCCTGTGTGTGGTAGGAACAATACAGCTCCCTGACTGACGTTAGTGCATTCCACAGTGAGTGAGTGCGTGTGACCCTGGACCAAGGTGAAGACTAGGAATGCTCTTTATCTTTAGAAACACACAGATGGATGTGTGCGTACACGTACACACACACACACACACACACAACGTAAGTCACAGCGTGAAAAGACATCACACTAGATTCTCTCCCATGGTTTTATTTACTTATTGCTTTGGCTTGGAGAAGGCCTGCTGGGTTTGCCTGGCTACCCAACGTACTTGCTTCAGCCAACTGCTACGCCACGCCCACGGACGTTAATTTCTTCTCCGCAATGAGTCTGGATCCGAGTACCTCCCCGATGATGTCTAGAACGCAAACACATTCTAACCATACTGATTGGCCCCAGAAACTGATGGGTGGGGCCAGAGCCAGAACACACGTGGGTAAAGCTGATAAAGCTGTAAAGACCCAATCGCTGACGACTTTGTTTTGTACAACACCCATCATTTTGCCATCCCCACAAACGACTTCAATGATGGCCGTCTCAGACTGAAGTACGAAGTGAACAGAGCAGCGGAATAACTTAGTCGGAGTCGTCAGGCAACTGCTGGGTTCCTGCGCTGTCTATCTCTTGATTTCTCTGTGATAATACGGGTAGAGGCACTCCAACTGCTGGGTTCCTGCGCTGTCTATCTCTTGATTTCTCTGTGATAATACGGGTAGAGGCACTCCAACTGCTGGGTTCCTGCGCTGTCTATCTCTTGATTTCTCTGTGATAATACGGGTAGAGGCACTCCAACTGCTGGGTTCCTGCGCTGTCTATCTCTTGATTTCTCTGTGATAATACGGGTAGAGGCACTCCAACTGCTGGGTTCCTGCGCTGTCTATCTCTTGATTTCTCTGTGATAATACGGGTAGAGGCACTCCAACTGCTGGGTTCCTGCGCTGTCTATCTCTTGATTTCTCTGTGATAATACGGGTAGAGGCACTCCAACTGCATGTGTAGGGGAGAGATGGAGGAGTGAGGGAGGACAGAGACTGGGAGGAGGTGAAGAGGTCTGTTTTTAACCGGCTCCAACAACAGGCCTGGCTGGGTCTGGACTCTGGCATGTACGTCAGAGCAGTGTGTGTGTTTCGTGGGAGGGTTGCTGGCAGTTCCCTTTATTAGCAGTTTAATTAAAAGGGCCACAGGAGTCAGTGTTATTCCCTGCCTGGGCCCTTCATTTTCCGCAGGCCTCAACACTGCACACATTAACTCATGTGCGTTTAAACCAGACTCTGCTGGCGATCAGTCAATTTTGGAAAACAAATTGTGTGATTGTGATGCTTTAAAAAACAAAACATATATATTTTTTAAATCCGCATTTAATCTCAGCAGGCTTTTAATTTGAAATAAATGGAGGTTTAATTGACCCTGGTCAGCCAGTCGACTGCCTGCCCCTCTCCCAGCCTTTAGCTGGCTCAATGGAAGTTGTCAACTTTTTACGAATCTTTCGTTTTCATTTCAACAACTTTCTACGTGTGATGTGCTCAACGCCTCGAGCAAGATTGCTTGATCCAAAAGATCCATTCTTGCTGCAGCTTTCTGCTCCTCTGATTGCAGAATCTTTAACACATGTTTAAGTATTTCTAGTGCCATCCCCAGGGTCTGGAAAGTGGCCCACATACTCCCCCTTCAAAAGGTGGTGACGGGTCACCTAAGTAATTAGAGCCCTATGTTCAAACTCTTGCCTCGCAAAAATTATAGAACCCTTGGTAAATACTCAGATCCTTTTTAACTACGAAATGTATTGTAATTATACAACGGGTGGGTCTAACGGTGTCTGTTCCACAAGTTACCACGGGCTAAAGCTATGATGTTGAAATGCTAATTTTCTCTGTTCCGTCTCACTGTGCAATCCACTGTCCAATCAGCCCAGCCAGAAGTAAAAATAAAATAAAAAGAAATAAAAAAGAAATAAAAAAAAGCTGAGTAAAAATAATAATATATATAATAACTCACAAAAGTAGCGCACTGGGCCTTTACTAGTATTAGTGTCGGGACTATATCTCGTGGAAGGATGAAATAGTATGAATAAATTTATCAAAATAACGCTCATGAAAATATGTCAATCATTTTAATATGTTGGTAACCCGTTGTATAACAGTGATAATGCCCTCGAAGCCGGTGTTTGGAGGATACATTTGCACGGTTTGCAGGCCCTCGACTAGGTCTCGGTCCTAACACCCGTGCCAATATATACTCAAAAAACACCGGCTTCTCTGGCATTATCACTTAAATGTAAACCAGTCACTGCCCGGCCCTTTTTGTTGACCTGTTTAAAGCCTTCGACCCATTACTTATTCAGAGGTTTTCATCAATTGGCCTGGACCAGGCTGCGTTTAGCTGGTTTGAAAATGATTTAAAGATGCACCATGCAGAAACCACTCTGCCATTTCCTGGTTGCTAAAATTCTAAGTTCGCCTAATTTCAGTTCCTTTATTAGCAGTATAATTAAAGGGGCATGGGAGTAAAGTGTAGAGAATCACTGTACCATCTAAACCACTGGAATATATTTTCCATAACCAAAAACATTCTATTTTCAGTTGTTTGAAGCAGTTGTACAAAACCTAAAGTAAGACGCAAAAAAAAGAAACTTAAGAACGGAAAGCATAGAAATAAAGCACATATAACATATGTACCGCTTCTTTGACTTGCTTTCACTGAGAATGACAGCTCTATAACTCACATTTCTATATGAATTTGGTTGGGTCACCCAAAAAGTTAGATTGCTGCTTTAAAAAAAAGGACAGAGCACAGTGTCTATTTACTGATGGTGTTAAATCCGGTTTTCTTGACATAAAGGGTGTCCTACAGGGATCAATTCTTGTTCCGGTTATGTTCACATGAACAATATTGGTTTATCTGTGTGTAAAAATAAAAAATAAATAAAATAAAAACATTCACGTGTATGCAGGTGACACTGTGGTGTATGCTATTGACCCCGCATCTGACCAGGCCCTATCAGAGTGTCAATCTTTCGCTCTTGCCCTCCAAGAAGGCCTTTGCTGAACTGACATTGGTACTTAGTGCAGGTAAAACCAAGAACATGTAATTTTCCAAATCACATACAAATCTGATGATTTATACATAAGTACTTCGTAGGGGTGTAATAGTACACGTATTCGTACCGAAACGTTCGGTTCAGGGACCTCGATTCGGTCGCACTGAACCCGAATGAATACATAAAAATAAATATTACAAAATATAAATACTACGTCTTTAGGCTATGCATACGCTGCGTAGTAGGCCTATGCCGTAAATCTGAACTTAAACAAACATTTAAGGCCATTCCGTTAAAACTAGCGCCTACGCGGACATCGGAATCAAAATGACCTTAACTGGCGCATTTCACATTTTGTGAGGCGCAGCCAGGGACTAGTTCTGTACGATGGGGAGGTCAATAAACCAGAATTGGAGGTTCATCAACACTCGTTTAAATCTCCAGTTTGGGAACATTTAGACTTCCCAGCAGATTACAACTGATATGGGCAGAACGTTGTGGATAAAACGTTAACAGTATGTCGCCACGCTCAACAAGAATAGCCTATGCAGCTGCCAACAACTCAAATGTGTTGACGCATTTACTCTGACATCACCTGAGTACACCGGAGCAAGATGGAAACGCAAAGGAACACCACATCGTCTCACCTCGGCATTCAAGCATTCCTTGGCAGCTGACTCTGACCGGGCCAAATACATTACAAGAGCGATAGGTAGGCTGTGTTTATATATTTTTTTACAATCTTTGCTTTTTAACCACGGACATACACCCATTCACAGTGATTGAGAATAGGGGGTTTTAGCGCCTTGTGAAAGTGCTTTAGCCACGTTACGAACTTCCTCCTGCACCAATTTAAGCAAACAGGTTGTACCTGCTCTTTAAAAGCAAGCCAAAGATTAAGTTTAGAATGAATTGGCCAACGCACCCTGTGTTGCGCTTACTTAACAGTGCCAGACATCACATTACCCTGGAATAGGAGATGTACCGTTCTACAGACATGCCCCTTTATGAGCGTCACAACTGCGCATCTGGCACTGAAGGAGACAGTGTCATGGTGTGTTCGCAACCAAGTGGGAATTTACCACACAGGACTGGGGAAACCCCACTTGAATGTCCCTCCAACTGGTACTTACTTGTGGGAAACTCGTCAATGATCTGAAGCACACACTTCTCCCACATAATTACCTCGGGTGTCGCCTACTAAGGAAATGGCCTCGAACAGCATTTGGCATTTAAATGCAACAAAACATTAATATAAAGCACTCTATTGTGGGTAAAAAAAAAGAAGGTTTACAAGCATGATAGCTGTACTTTTAGTTTATGGTTGACGCAGCTTGTTGGCAATTAGCTACTGGCGTTTCTCAATGAGTTCAAATCACATGAACGCATCCAACTGGTATTTATGACTTCACAACTCGTAAATTCCCACCTCCCAGAAGGTGACGAATGCAGCATCATAGTAGGACCAACATAACTATCCTGTCACAACAGAATGACAGGAATATCGTGAATGGAATTTCACCGAAACTGAACCGTGACCCCAAAACATACCAAACCGTGGGTTTGATATACAGTTACACCCCAACTACTTTGGATTGTGCCCTCATTGATCGTGTCCCCTCTTATATAAATATCTGGGCATCTGGATGAACAGAAAGCATGTTGATGAATAAGTGAAGAAATTAATCATTCAAATAGGCTTCCAATATAGGGACAAATCCTGTCTTTCGTTAAATAGCAGAAAACAAATCATCCAGTCAACATTCATTCCGGTTATTGACTGTGGCGATTTGTCTATATGAATGCAGCTGCCACTGTACTGAAGCCGCTGGGCACAGTTTATCACAGTGCATTATTACGGGCGATAGGTTCCGTACACATCATTGCATTTTGTATCAGAAAGTAGGCTGACCCTCCGTGAAGTCTCGTAGATCGAGGCATTGTGCTCTTTTTTTTTTGTCTATAAAGGCCTCTTGCATAAACTCCCATCATACCTTACCTCATTGTTAAACTTCAGACGTACAAGTTACCCGACCCGGACTCAGGGATGGCTAACCCTGGAGAGCCCTTCAATCTCCACCGAATTAGGTAAATCTGATCACAGTTTTTCTCCAAAAGTCCTTAAAGTTAGTTGGTGCCTCTAGAGCAATTCAGGCAGATGTTAGAGGGCCTTTTAACTGAATAATGTATTTGTTTCATATGATTGTGTTTACTTTTCACGTATTGTGTAATTGATGCGTGTATAGAAAGACATGTATAATAGTGTAACGGTTGTGTATTGATGTGTTCGTGTAAGGCCTCATCTGCGAAAGAGAACGTGGCCTCTGCATGACTCCCAGCTTAAATAAAAGGGTAAAAAAAAAAAAATACTAATAAACTCCTCTGTGCAGCTGAGACCGTAAAACTGTAGGTCTGTCGTGCCCCCTGCTGTCTGAACAGTGAAGTACAGTGTGTGTGTGCAGGACCATGCATGGTCTGCTACCGCTGGATCCCCGACCATGCTGTGGAAGACGACGGTGATGGTGTGTGTGTGTGTACTACTTACCGTGCTGTGAAACACAACACTGTGTCCGTTGCCTAGGCTTTCTATATGTGTAGCCAGGTTGAGGCAGATGGCCCGGTGTCTGATAGCATCCATGGTCTGGGCATCAAAGAAGTCGTGAGGTCGTGCTGGAGGGACAGAACACACTGGGGTGAGAGAGGGGGAGCGTTAAACTGAGGTTCATAGGTCGGGAGGTCAGAGGGGATTAGCCAATCAGATGGATCTGACCCTCGTAGATATTCATCATCAAAACGTTTCCCACCACCCGATTGGTTAAGACGCTTGGTTTGAATGCCAGGCAACCTGATCAGTGAGTACATGATTGGTTTATTGATTGATTGTATGATTGAGGTGTGTGCCCGTGCATATCTGTGTGTGTATACACATGCTTGCATTTGTGGGTGCTTGTATCTGCGCTTGTATTACCATCCTTATGGGTACCAGAAATTCCCAAAAGTCCCAGAGGACAAAGGCTATTTTAGGCTTACAGTTAAAATTAGAGCAACAATTAGGGAAAATAGGATTTTTAATGGGATCAATTTTAGGTCCCCACAAGGATAATAAAACATATGCTGTGTGTGTATTGCGTGTGCTTATATGTGCGTGTGTGTGTTTCTCGGATACGTACGTAAAGACCGCCTGCGTTTGTTCTTGAGTTTCCGCCTCTTGTTAAGCCCCGCCTTCGAAGGTGAATCCTCCTTCATCTTGGCCTGATTGGCCAGCTTGTTGGAGTTCTGGGAGCTGAAGTGGGTGGGTACGTGGCGCGCTAGCCCCCCCTGGGAGGCAAACGTGGCATTGCAGCCCCCCACCACACACTGGAGATAGAGACAACACTGGTGAGAACACAGACTGGAAGATTTAACAGTAGATCGCTTATACAACAGCACGTACATAGAGAACAACAGAATTGGTCATTCTATTTGATGAAATCTAGGTGATTTCCATTTTAATAATAGTTCAAAGGGTTCAAAGAGGAAACTGTAGGTCTGGGTATAGAAGCACAGTTCAATGGAACCACTCAATATAATATCATGCATTAGCTTTACACAGGATAGTGTGTGACAAGTGTATTGTGTTGGAGATCATTAGAATCATTCTAAGACTAGAATAATCTATAGCACATGACATGTACATACAGTAGGTATGGGGCCTTCAGAAAGTATTCACGCCCCTCGACTTTAGCCACAATTCGTTTTGCTACAACCTGATTTTCAAATGGCTTCAATTGAGATTTGGTGTTACTGGCCTACACACAACACCCCATAATGTCCAAGTGGAATTATGTTTTTACAAATGTTCACTAATTCATTAAAACGGAAAGCAGAAATGTGTTGCGTCAATAAGTATTCAACCCCTTTGTTATGGCAAACCTAAATAAGTTCAGGAATAAAAATGTGCTTAAGTCACATAATAAGTTGCATGGACTTAAGTGTTTAACATGATTGTTGAATGACTACCTCATCTCTGTACCCCACCCATACAATTATATGTAAGGTCCCTCAGTCGAGCAGTGAATTTCAAACACAGATTCAACCACAAAGACCAGGGAGGTTTTCCAATCACAAAGAAGGGCACCTATTGGTAGATGGGTAAACAATAAAAAAAGCAGACATTGAATATCCCTTTGAGTATTGCGAAGTTATTAACACCCAGTCACTACAAAGATACAGTTGTCTTCCTCACCCGGTTGCCGGAGAGAAAGGAAACCGCTCAGGGATTTCACCATGAGGCCAATGGTGACTTTAAAACAGGTACAGTGTTTAATGGCTGTGATAGGAGAAAACTGAGGATTGATCAACAACACTGTAGTTGCTCCACAATACTAACCTAACTGACAGACTGAAATGAAGGAAGCATGTACAGAAAATTCCAAAACATGCACCCTGTTTGCAATAAGGCACTAAAGTAAAACTGCAAAGAATGCGGCAAAGAAATTAACTTTGTCTTGAATACAAAGCGTTATGTTTAGGGCAAATCCAACAACACATTACCGAGTACCACTTCACATTTTCAAGCATGGTGGTGGCTGCATCATGTTATGGGTATGCTTGTCATTGACTAGGACTTTTCTTTAGGATAAAAATAAAAGGAAAAGAGCTAAGCACAGGCAAAATCATAGAGGAAAACCTGGTTCAGTCTGCTTTCCAACAGACACTGGGAGACAAATTCACCTTTCAGCAGGACAGTAACCTAAAACACAAGGCCAAATATACACAGGAGTTGCTTACCAAGACGACATTGAATAATGTTCTGGAGTGGCCTGGTTACAGTTTTGACATAAATTGGCTTGAAAATCTATGGCGAGACTTGAAAATAGCTGTCGAGCAATGAGCAACTTGACAGAGCTTGAAGAATAAAAAAAAGTATGTGCAAATATTGTACAATCCAGGTGTGCAAAGCTCTTCCAGACTTACCCAGAAAGACTCACAGCTGTAAACACTGCCAAAGGTGATTCTAACATGCATTAACTCAGGGGTGTGAATACTTCAGTAAATTAGATATTTCTGTATTTCATTTTCAATAAATAAGCAAAAATAAATAAAAACATGTTTTCACTTTGTCATTATGAGGTAGTGTGTAGATGGGTGAGGAAAAAACTATTGAATCCATTTTGAATTCAGGCTGTAACACAACAAAATGTGGAATAAGCCAAGGGGTATCAATACTTTGTGAAGGCACTGTATATGACATGAGGATGTGGTTTGCAGTCAGTGCTTTGATGTGTGTGTGACAAGTGAAGGGAGAGTGCGCGAGCGAGAGACCGAACAGGAAAATGGAAGAAAGGAGGGTGTTTTCTCACCTTGAATGGTTTGTCTCCGCTGTGTGAGACCATGTGTCTCTGGAGCCAGCTCTGACTGGTCGACGGGGTGTTGTACACCTTGCAGCCCTTCCACAGGCACACAAACACCTGGCGAGAGGAGAGCAACACTGTTAAACACACGTCTCTTCACAGGTCACTCACAACCTAGCTCTTATGAGTTACCCAAGATGCAATGTAAGAAACTAAACGTCCTACGAAATCCTACTATCCTAGAGAATTGTAGTAGTTGGCAGAATGAATTTATATATGAAATGTCTATGACCATTTTTAACTTAAGCCCCTAGAAACTCAATCCCCCATAAACTGACCCCCGCCCCCTCTGAACCTAAAGTTCCAAGAGAGGTAAAACATCAAGCGGTCTTCGTACAGCAGTACTTCTCATCTGGAGTTAGTTTAACACAGGATGTTTGGATTATCTTCGAGATGGAGAAGAGGGGGATTGATGTTTTGAAGACAGGGTTGTGGTGGCGGAGAAGAGGGGGAAGAGGAGAAGACGAGTTGGAGGCATAAAACTAGAAGGTGAAGGAAGAAGGGGATAGAAGATGGTGAGCAGGCAGGAGGACAGAGAAGATGATTTAGGAAGTGAAGGATAGAAGAAGAAAAAAAACATACCCCTCCCCGTTGTCCGTCCACGTGCACGCCCCTGATGTGCTCAGCCAGGTCTGGGCTGGTGGTAAAGAGGAGCTGGCACTGGTCCCAGCAGCAGGTGTATGCCACGCCCTTACCCGCCGACGGGGTGGCGGTGCCTGGGCCGTGCCCGTTCATCATGGCAGGTGTGGAGCGCCCGCTGGACGCTGTGCTCTCCATGTCCATCAGAGTACTGCTGATACTGAGAGGGAGGGAGATGGGGTCAGCACAGAGATCTGTAGGTCTACATAACAAATCAAATGTTATTAGTCACATGCACCGAATGCAACAGGTGTAGACCTTACCTTGAAATGCTTACTTACAAGCCCTTAACCAACAATGCAGTTAAGAAAATATTTACTAAATAAACTAGAGTAAAAAAAACAAGAGTTACAATAAAATAACAAGGCTACATACAGGGGCTACCGGTACCAAGTCAATGTGTGGGAGTAAAAGTTAGTCGAGGCAATTGAGGTAATATGTACACGTAGGTAGGGGTAAAGTGGCTATGCATAGATAAACAGTGAGTAGCAGCAGCGTAAAAAAAGGGGGGAGGGGGTCAATACAGCCATTTAATTAGCTGTTCAGCAGTCTTATGGCTTGGGAGGGTAGACGCTGTTAAGAAGCATTTTGGACCTAGACTTGGCGGTCTGGTACCTCTTGCTGTGTGGTAGCAGGGAGAACAGTCTAACTAGGGTGGCTGAAGTCTTTGGACATTTTTAGGGCCTTCTTCTGACACCGCCTGGTATAGAGGTCCTGGATGGCAGGAAGTTTGGCCCCAGTGATGTACTGGGCCATATGCACTACCCTCTGTAGCGCCTTGCGGTCGGTTCTAGTCATAGGTTTGGACAGCCTCATAAATCTGGGTGATTTAGTGCGTTTACAGCATGTGCCGACACCGCTCTTCTACAGACGGTGCCACTTCTCTGGGGCATATGAGGTTTAGTATGCCTGGTCTACAAGGAGGGATGTGAGGGTGTCATGGCGGATTTTAATCTCATGCCACTATAGACATAGAAGTATCTCCCTTCGTCCTCACACACAAAGCTTCTCAGAGTGCACTAGTGACTCAGTAATGCTACCACGTTGGACTGAATGAAGAGAAAGTGACACACACACACCTCGTAAGGCTGCCTGCCTCCAGCTGCTCCCCTGCCCTGTTCCTGAGGTCCTCAGTGCCAGCAGGGGAACAAAAGTTACATTGAGACCATGCAGCTGCCCAAACAACAGAGCTCTCTCCTCCATTCACTCCTTTCTTACTACAAGCCTTTCTGCCCCGGCTAGACAAAGCAACGCACCATGACCGGAGAGGGCCGAAGGGGGAATCCCCTCTCCTTCAGATACAACAGGGCTGCAGGAGCTGAAGTGTTGTAACACAGGGTCTTCAGCCTTTGTGCTAACTGGGTTTCTTTTGTTAGCTACCCGCTACAGGTCGTCCTATGGCTACAGACTGAGACAATCTACTGGGATCCAGAAAGGGAATTATTCCACTATTTTAGCAGCAAAAGGAGAAGGGTGGATATCGGGGTGTGTGAAATGGTTGAGTTCTCTGCTTCCATTTGAATAAGAAAAGTATGTGTATATCGTTATTTTCTGTTGGCTAGTCTAGTGATATTCAGACATCGTGTACAGGGGCAAATCTATATGTATTAGTATATGGCTGAGGACCCTATATCTACACTGGACTTTTGCATACAGGCTTTTGCCTATGTGTCTGTGTGTTGACTTCTATTGTTACATGCACATAAAGAGTCAGGTTCAAAAGCATACACGCACGCGTAACCGGAATTCTGCATAGTGTTAGGAGAATCAGATCGGCGAACTCACTGTTTTTCGGCGGGGCCGCGGCAACGTAAATGATTCTAAGTTGCATCGTAAGAGAGTTGAGCAGCGAGTTGCATACATCATTACTCATTCCTAACACCTTTGATCCGATTCACTCTCTCATTCTGCACTAGTTTATGATCCAGTGGAAATTCCATCTGGGCCATTTCACATAACGGCATGGGGGATTCTGGGTACTAAATCTAAATATCTCAGAAAGACTTGTGTGTGTGTGTGTGAGTCCCTCATGTGCGTGTGGGTGAGAACCTGTGTGTATAGGACTCATCTCAACACAGACATCCTGTAACTACAGTCACAAGGCCAAACCAACTAGGAGGCGATGAAGAGTTGCGTTGACCACACGGACCCACTTGACACGTCTGTAAGTGTGTGTGTAGATATGTTAGAAGTAGCTCTGTGGCTAAACACCACTCTTCACATGAAAGCTGGGGCCTCTTGGTTGGTTTGTTAGTGTGCGATTATTATTATTCTTTGTCTCAGTGCATCACTTGTGAAATTACTCATGGGACTTTCACCAAACGGTTTTCAAGGATACATGCCAACTTGGACGATCTTACTTAAGTCACTGAATTGGTTCATAAGATAAAATCAAGTCTGAAATGTTCATATTGCTGGTGTGTCTCTTTTTAAAACGTGGTTTCATAGTAGCGACGTTATTACACAATGAGCATCGTGGTGGCCAAGTGGCAATGCAGGCCATACATGGACATCATGTCCAGATGCGGGTGTACGTGCAGCGTGGAACCACTCCGTTGAAAACTAAAGGCAAATCTAGGCCTATTCAACCATCGGTTAAAACTACGCATGTACCCAAATGTTGTCTGTTGTCAACTGTCCATAACGCATCGTTGCGCATTTGGGTGCTGATGCATTGTAGCAAAACAAACCCGATTGTTATGCTAAACTGTCGTTTGGCAAAATACAAAAGTACGGAGATATCACACAACGCTACATAATTGCAAGGATAGTGAATGCAACTTGTAACAATGTAGCTTGATCACAAACGTAAACATCTTATCAAGATTTAATCATTGTTGGAGTGGGCTGGCAACGGTGTTGCGCTGCTTTGTATTCAACATTTGACTGGGTATTAGTAATCCACAGACCTGTCTTCCGAATCCATTCGACTGAGAGGTTCTCCATCCGAGGAGGATATCTCGACACTGGCCCGTCTTTTGATACCGTGGTCGGTTTTCTCCGTGGATTCCTCGCTTTTGGTCTTGTCGGAGCTAGGAGGCGAGGACACGCTCTCCTCTCTTTGTTCTTGATTCAGCTCCACGGTACTCTCTCCGGTTTCGGTGCTGCTCGCAGGGATTCCCTCCACGGGACTTTTAACCGGTTCAGACAGTTCACAGGCCGGTTCGTCTTCTTTGTTGCCGTTTTCCGTGGGTAAAATCGATTCTTTGGCGACTTCTGGTGCGACTGGAGGCTTCTCCTCTTTGCTGTCTCGGTTGCTCACGTCCATTTCTGTTTCGTCCTCGTTGTCACCCGGTTCCTGTTTCGAGTCTGTAGGGCCCTGCTTATTATTCCCGTTCTCTCCCATGGCCAATGTTCCATTTTGCTCGTTTGCCGGTGTTGAGTCTTGTTCGGTACCGTTGGTTGTAACTGCAGCCATGTTCACAGCTCTTAGTAAGCTATTTTGTGTTGTAGGCTACTACCCCCCCCAAAGTTGGTTCTTTCTCCCAATCGCATGCGCTGCTTCACCATGAGTGTTCAACCGGGACGCGAGGGGAGGAGGCATAACCATGACGTAGTCCCCCGCATTGTGGACCGTTCCACGTGTTCCAGAGAACTATTGTTATATTTGTTTTATATTTACAAAAAAGTGTTCCAGAAAACAGAACATTGACATAATTTAAAGTGAAATGTTAGGGTAAATCTAAACAATTCTTACCACTATACCGGGGCTCCAATCTATTAGCAGGCCTAGCATATGTGTAATTATGTTTTTGTATAAAGCCTAGATTCAAGACTTCGTGCTTTTCAGCTAAAATTATTATATACAATTCTTGTCACCAACAAAATTTTGAATATTTGGGGCATAAAACCATCGAAGCTCTGCAGATTTTGTTGTGAGGATACAGAATCAATAGACCATTTGTTTAGGTATTGCCCTCAGGTAGCCTGTTTCTGGTCTCAGGTTCAGGAATGGCTGAAAATGCTTAACATTGATCTAAAAGTGACCCTAGAAATAGTACTGTTAGGAGATCTGGAGAGACTGGGTCAGTCAATGACTAATATACTAATACTCTTAGTAAAATTATTGATCTTCAACTCGCAATCTGTGGATTCTATTCGATTAGATAGATTGAAATTGTACGTTAAACATCACAGCATAGTTGAAAGATATGTGTTGCGTAGAACTTTGTAGAGGGTTGCCAGCAGAGATAGATGGGATGAGCTGAGGGAAGCGGAGGGTTGCCAGCAGAGATAGATGGGATGGGCTGAGGGAAGCGGAGGGTTGGGATGTGGAATTGGAGACAAGTGGGAGTGGAGTTGCTGTGCGGGAGATAGAATGATGGTCAAAGATAAGTCAAAATAAAACATAATAAAACAATAAAAAGTACGTTTGAATGACACTGAGGGGCAGTGTTTTTACAGCTAATGCCGGTGTTGTGCCGAAAATCCCCCCCTTCTAATTTCCTTAATTTTGTGGCTAGAGTCAAATACTTTCTGTGGCACACATCAGAGTCAAATACTTGACTCTGATACTAGTTTTTGTATAAAGCCTAGAATTTTCATGCAAATTCATCAAAGCAGATATATTTTCTTTTCTTCATGACCCCCAGGCCTTATTATGTTGTAAAAGTAAGGTAGGAGATCATGACCACATGTAAAGGACTCTTCCAAGTACAGGCGCAAGAAGAGTAGCTAATGGGTATCCTAATAAAATACTAAATACATGAAGGTGGTAGGGATTAGGAACTATAGGGTAAGAGGCATGGAAAGGGTAGGAACTAGTGGAAGGAGTGGAATGGAACCAGGCCCACGTATCCACAGAGTGCTACAGGCTGGGACCACAAAAGATTCAGAGCCTCATTAACATAGCTACTCATGTGTGTCCAGCATGAAAGGAGGGGGGGGGGAAGGGAAGAAGGTGGAAGGATGGGGAAAGAGGGTGAGAATGGAGGTGACTGACCTTACTGTGTCGATGACCTGAGTGATTGGCTGCGTCTAGTGTGACAGTGGCATTGTCCAGAGCAGAGATCATTCATTTTACCAAGTGGATATGAGCTATTGGCCTGAAGGCTACCATTCCAGTTGAAGGCCAGAGTCCCAGTCCCTCAACGGACACAGAAAGGAGCTTCATGACCTTTAAAGTTTGTCAATGTCTTGTCTTCAGCACCATCAGAGCTTCTATCCTATCAGTGATCAGGAAATCATATTTGTAACATGATAAAACCAAAACGACAGGACGCATTGGAAATGAACTTCCTTCTATCTCCCGACGTTTAAAACAAATGTAAATACGTTGCTTGTGTCATAACATAAACCCCCACCACAGCATTTAAGAACATCAACATTTATTTCACATGATATAAAACAGATGAGATATGAACATTTTTCATATTGACTCTAATAATAATAACCTCAGACTTATAATTTCTGCTCTGCTCTTTCTATGGTGTACATCATTTACACAATGAAACTTTACATTTATGTACATTATATTTTAACGTCCTGGGGGAACAAAACGCCTGCTTATTGCTTATACATGTGCTATTCTCTTCTCTCTGTCCAGGACTCCACACAACCAGACAGAATCTAACACACAACCCTAATCTCATAAAACTATTTTATCTCTCTTCTATATTTTACTTTAAATATATCTCAGCCGTAGAAAAAAAAAAAACAGAGAAGCAGATCGATTCTAACCCAGGACATTTACGTGTGGTTGTCAGCGGCGACCAGATCCCGATCCTCCCGACATAAATAAACACAACCTTTATAAAATATTTAAACTCTGTCCAACAGCAGCAATAGGGTGGCACCTTATTGAAGTATAAACCCATTGTATAGTTAGTTCATTCTATATGTTTTATATATGTATATATTAACAACTTCTTTGAACAATGAGGGAATGTGCGGTGTAAAATATGTGGAAAATGAAACATTTAGGGCCTCAGGTTAAAAACTTAAATGAGAGTAAAACCAGTAAAAAGACAAGAGCATATGGCGCCCCCGTGTGGTTAAAGGAAAGCACTGCCTTAGTGTGTGTAGATTCGGTGCTTCGCCCTCTCAATAGTGTGTGATTGTGGGAAGACCTCAAATGCATACTCCTCCCGTCCTCAGGTCCTTGTCTCCTTCTCAAAACCCATTAGATGAGAAAGCCAGATATCCTTCCCCTCCGACCTTCTCCACCAGTGGGATTTGAGAAGGAGACAGGACGCAAGGAGTATGCAATTGTGATCTTCCCAGTATGAGACTCCTCTAGTGCTCTTATTTACAACTGTACAGTCCTCTCCTCGTTACAGTAGTGCTCAGCTCATAGACACTCAAGACATCCTCACAGAACATGTCCAAAATAACAGACCATCATAGTACCTGTAATAATAATCATCATCAATTATCACTCTGGTAATACCATCTTGTCCTCTGATATCTCTGTGTGAATGAAAACGTTTTGCATCACAGTTATTGTGTAGGCAGGCAGTAAGTAATACGAGCAGGCCTGTGGATCTACTCTTTCTGTCTGTCTGGCTACAGTTGTTTCTATACATACAGAGAGCTACTGGGCATGCTCTGTGCAGGCTGGCTGGTGCCATCATGGCTCTGTAGGATGCCATCTTGGGTCTCCAGGCTGGCATCGCTTATGAGTCACTGCTCACCAAGGTCAATGTCTGTGCTGCAGGGATAAGTGCAAAGATAGGGAAGAGGTGAAGAGACAGACGAGCACACACAAAAATAGCAGAGGTCACAAGCCACAATGTTCTGCAAAAAAAAAATATTGAGAAAATGATTATGCTGACATGACTAGATGTCTGTGTTTAAATGGCTGGTGTGATGTTGCCTGCTGGTAAGATCTGTGTCGATTGGAGGGTAGATCTCTGAGGGCTGAGCATTGGACCCTGAAGTTGAGGTTAGGGGGTTGATGGGAAGAGTTATTAACTCTACCTACAGTACATATTACCTCAATTACCTCAACTAACTGGTGCCCCCTCACATTGACTCTGTACCGGTACCCACTGTATATAGCCTCGCTATTGTTATTTTACTGCTGCTATTTAATGATCTGTTACTTTTATTTGTTATTCGTATTTTTTGTTGTTGTCTTCTACATTTTTTAAAACTGCATTGTTGGTTAGGGCTTGTAAGTAAGCATTTCACTATAAGGTATTCGGCGTATAACATTTGATTTGATAAAGGTCAAAGGTTGTAGATAAGGACAGAGAAGTCTCTTACTGAGTGTAGTTCAGTTCACAGAACCACCTCCTCGACACGTCTACACACACATGAAGTGGGATCCGTCAGTGAGTTGAGGAGGAGATGGAGGAGAGGGAGAGGAGGAGGACTGGGGCGGAAAGGGCAGGCTTTTCACTGCAAACAACACACACAGTACCAGTCAAAAGTTTGGACACACCTACTCACTCAAGGGTTTTTCTTTATTTTTACCATTTTCTACATTGTGGAATAATAGTGAAGACATCAAAACTATGAAATAACACATATGGAATCATGTAGTAACTGAAAAAAGTGTTAAACAAATCTAAATATATTTTATATTTGAGATTCTTCAAAGTAGCCACCCTTTGTCAGCTTTGCACACTCTTGGCATTCTCTCAAGCAGCTTCATGAGGTGGTCATCTGGAATGCATTTCAATTAACAGGTGTGTCTTGATAAAAGTAAATGAGTGGAATTTCATTCCCTCTTAATACGTTTGAGCCAATCAGTTGTGTTGTGACAAGGTAGGGGTGGTATACAGAAGATATCCCTATTTGGTAAAAGACCAAGTTCATATTATGGCAAGAACAGCTCAAATAATCAAAGCGAAACGACAGTCCATCATTACTTTAAGACATGAAGGTCAGTCAATGCGGGAACATTTCAAGAACTTTGAAAGTTTCTTCAAGTGCAGTCGCAAAAACCATCAAGCGCTATGATGAAACTGGCTCTCATGAGGACCACCACAGGAAAGGAAGACCCAGAGTTACATCTGCTGCAGA
Organism: Salvelinus alpinus; assembly: GCF_045679555.1. Lineage (NCBI taxonomy): Eukaryota > Metazoa > Chordata > Actinopteri > Salmoniformes > Salmonidae > Salvelinus > Salvelinus alpinus. Next base: position 7,747,604 of record NC_092122.1, read on the forward strand.
GGATAAGTTCATTAGAGTTAACTGCACCTCAGATTGCAGCCCAAATAAATGCTTCACAGAGTTCAAGTAACAGACACATCTCAACATCAACTGTTCAGAGGAGACTGTGAATAAGGTCTTCATGGTCGAATTGCTGCAAAGAAATGACTACTAAAGGACACTAATAACAAGAAGAACTTGCTTGGACCAAGAAACATGAGCAATGGACAATAGACCAGTGGACATCTGTCCTTTGGTCTGAGTCCAAATTTGAGATTTTTGGTTCCAACCGTCATGTCTTTGTGAGACGCAGAGTAGGTGAACGGATGATCTCTGCATGTACAGTCATGGCCAAAAGTTTTGAGAATGACAAATATTAATTTCCACAAAGTTTGCTGCTTCAGTGTCTTTAGATATTTTTGGCAGATGGTACTATGGAATACTGAAGTATAATTACAAGCATTTCATACGTGTCAAAGGCTTTTATTGACAATTACATGAAGTTGATGCAAAGAGTCAATATTTGCAGTGTTGACCCTTCTTTTTCAAGACCTCTGTAATCCTCCCTGGCATGCTGACAATTAACTTCTGGGCCACATCCTGACTGATGGCAGCCCATTCTTGCATAATCAATGCTTGGAGTTTGTCAGAATTTGTGGGTTTTTGTTTGTCCACCCGCCTCTTGAGGATTGACCACAAGTTCTCAATGGGATTAAGGTCTGGGGAGTTTCCTGGCCATGGACTCAAAATATCGATGTTTTGTTGCCAGAGCCACTTAGTTATCACTTTTGCCTTATGGCAAAGTGCTCCATCATGCTGAAAAAGGCATTGTTCGTCACCAAACTATTCCTGGATGGTAGGGAAAAGTTGCTCTCGGGAAGATGTGTTGGTACCATTCTTTATTCTTAGGCAAAATTGTGAGTGAGCCCTTGGCTTCCTTGGCTGAGAAGCAATCCCACACATGAATGGTCTCAGGATGCTTTACTGTTGGCATGACACAGGACTGATGGTAGCGCTCACCTTGTCTTCTCTGGACAAGCATTTTTCCGGATGCCCCAAACAATCGGAAAGGGGATTCAGAGAAAATTACTTTACCCCAGTCCTCAGCAGTCCAATCCCTGTACCTTTTGCAGAATATCAACCGGTCCCTGATGTTTTTCCTGGAGAGAAGTGGCTTCTTTGCTGCCCTTCTTGACACCAGGCCATCCTCCAAAAGTCTTCGCCTCACTGTGAGTGCAGATGCACTCACACCTGCCTGCTGCCATTTCTGAGCAAGCTCTGTACTGGTGGTGCCCCGATCCCACAGCTGAATCAACTTTAGGAGATGGTCCTGGCGCTTGCTGGACTTTCTTGGGCGCCCTGAAGCCTTCTTCACAACAATTGAACCGCTCTCCTTGAAATTCTTGATGATCCGATAAATGGTTGATTTAGGTGCAATCTTACTGGCAGCAATATCCTTGCCTGTGAAGCACTTTTTGTGCAAAGCAATGATGACGGCACGTGTTTCCTTCCAAGTAACCATGGTTTACAGAAGAAGAACAATGATTCCAAGCACCACCCTCCTTTTGAAGCTTCCAGTCTGTTATTCGATCTCAATCAGCATGACAGAGTGATCTCCAGCCTTGTCCTCGTCAACACTCACACCTGTGTTAACGAGAGAATCACTGACATGTCAGCTGGTCCTTTTGTGGCAGGGCTGAAATGCAGTGGAAATGTTTTTTTGGGATTCAGTTAATTTGCATGGCAAAGAGGGACTTTGCAATTAATTGCAATTCATCTGATCACTCTTTATAACATTCTGGAGTATATGCAAATTGTCATCATACAAACTGAGGTAGCAGAGTTTGTGAAAATGTATATTTGTGTCATTCTCAAAACTTTTGGCCATGACTGTATGGTTCCCACCGTGAAGCATGGAGGAGGTGTGATGGTGCTTTGCAGGTGAGACTCACTGTGATTTATTTAGAATACAAGGCACTTAACCAGCATAGCTACAACAGCATTCTGCAGCGATACGCCATCTCTGGACCACAGGGTGAAGGAAAAGCAGCCAACAAGTGCTCAGCATATGTGGGAACTACTTCAAGGCTGTTGGAAAAGCATTCCTTATGAAGCTGGTTGAGAGAATGCCAAGAATGCAAAGATGTGTTATTTCATAGTTTTGATATCTTCACTACTATTCTACAATGTAGAAAAATAGTACAAATAAAGAAAAACCCTTGAATGAGTAGGTGTCCAAATTTTGACTGGTACTGTACGTAAGTGCTTTGACATTTATCAGTTATATATCAATCAATCCATCAATCAATCAACCAATCATCATTAACAAAGCGATCTTCTGACTGTTCTCTTACCTGCCAGCAGGTTGTTGTTGAGTTTAGCTCCCTCTACTGGTAGTTCATAGGATCTGTTCATGTTGTTCCCCTGGGTCTCCCCTTGCATCACCTCACTCTGCATCACGTCCTCCTCAAGTTCAGGAGTCAGTGCTTCTGACACAGCAGCTGGCAAACTGGCACAGTCACACCTTCACATTCAGGCCTTATTCCAAATACTTACAAATGCATCCTTCTTCACTGCCTTTAAAGAGGTAGTCACTGATCGAAATACAGTTGGATGAAGGAAGGGATGGATTTAAAGTACTCTAAAAGGGTCAAAGTTGCTATCGATCCAGAGAGGCTAAGATAAGTCCTGGTGAGGCCTAGCTAGTCTCACCTGTTGTGGGGAATGAGGGTGTTGGGAGTGTGGGTGTTTCTCCTCTCTGTCTCCCTCTCCCCGTGCTGTTGATGTTGTCCAGGGATCAGGTACTGTACATACAGGGGCTTCACACCCTGATCTGATATCACCATCATCTGGGTCTCTGACACCTGCAACACACGGACAGTGAGATAGACTGTAGTCTGGGCTGTGTTCAGGAGGTACCAAACAGGAAAATATGTTTTGAAACGGAGCTCTTATTTTTGCCCTACTGAACACGATCTTGGTGGTCTAATGTCAATCCCTAGCGGCTACCTCTTCGATGTTTGGGGATCTGAAGAAACCGGGTAGGTGTAAGGCACCACTCCAGTCCTTGAGTAACTCCAGCAGTATTTAAAAAAAAAATCTAACCCCTGACAAGCACACCTGATTGAAATGGTCAACTAATAATCAAGCCACCCATGAGTTGAATCAGCGACGTTTGCCCGGGGCTACAAGACAAAATGTGTACTGTTGAGGATCCACAAGGACTGGAGTTGAGACACATTGGTATAAGACACATGGTGATAACCAATGGTCTTAAGCAGCTTTCGCCATATTATTTTTGGCCTACTAAATTAGAGGACATTAATTGAGCCAACTCTATCATCATCATCAGATCATGAGATTCCGTGGAGCTCAGGCCAACTCTGGGAGGTGTGTCTCTCTCTCTCTCTCTCTCTCTCTAGCCCAGTGTGAGTCACCACGGCTGGGCTGATGCCCAGAGATAAACCCCTAAATCCAGCCTGGATCCTCCTCACGCCCACAAAGCCTCCCAGATCAGATTAAAGGACATTCACAAGGAGACCAGGCTGCCAACACAGCACAGCCATTTACGCCCTAAAACACTCTTAGCTCAACGTTATTGGATTAGATATAAATTTGTACTTGTACAAGTCTTTCCTCTATCTCTGAACACTCTCTTTGAAAACATTCCTTTTTCAGTTAAGGAACACAGTGCTCTGTGCATCCTCGGTATGGATCTTTCTTATTCACACAGAGAGTTACAGTACACCATGCTGACTCAGTCACCACTCCTACTAGTCATCAACATACATATCAAAGGATATTGTATGCCAGAAATATTCTGCTCTCTGGTGGTCTGTGTAGGGACACTCCCGTACCTCTGTGTCCATGTTGGAGCTCTCCGTCTGGGGCTGTGGCTCCTCCACACTCAGCCTGGGGACAGGGATGACATCCACCTCCTCAGCTCTGTAGCTGATCTCTTCCACCACAGTGATTTCCATCTCCAGCTCCACCACTGCAGCCTTGTCAATATCCAGCGCCTCTTCTGAAGACACTGCAGTCCTCTCTCTGACTAGTTCTTCAGCTGCAGCTCTAGCCCTCTCCAATTCTTCTGCAGCTGCTGCCACTGCGACCCGGTCTCTCTCCATCTCCAATTCTGCAGCCCTGTCCAGCTCCTCTTCTACAGCCACAGCAGTCCTGGCCATCTCCTCTTCTACAGCCACAGCAGTCCTGGCCATCTCCTGCTCCACCACTGCAGCCACCTCAGTCATGTCTCGCTCCAGCTTTTCTATTGCAGCTCGACCCCTCTCCATTTCTTCTTCAGCAGCTGCTGCAGCCCTGTCCCTCTCCAGCTCCAGTTCTGCACCTCGGTCCCTCTCCAGCGCCACGGCTGCAGTCCTGTCCCTCTCCAGCTGCTCTGTAACTCGGTCTCTGACCTGCTCCAGGTCTTGCAGTGCTGCCTCCAGCTCCTGGGTGTCTGTGGAGAACACCTCCAGCTTGACCTGCAGTAGACACACATGCCAAATGAATAACTCGGTTTTACAGTGTGTACACAATCACATTCCATGCTGTGAAACAAGGTTTATCAAGACACACACGCACAGACACACGCGTACCCCCCCAGCTTTCTCTGTCGTCATGAACACATCAAGTCCTATCAAACACACACACACACACCAAACCGAGGAGGACTTACCTGTGTAGCGAAGGGGTTCTCCTTGGAGAAGGATGGAGAGCGTGAGGGGGAGATACTGCTGCTACTTCTCTTCTTCTCCCTGAGCGAGGCCTGCTGGTGTCTCCTGATCCTCTCCAGCTGCTCCTCGACACTCATCCTGGCTCTGCCGCTCTCCCTCTCCCCCGGTCCACACGTCTGCTCCACGGCACTGTGAGGACGCTCCTACAGGGGGAGCAGTGGAGCAGGGATCAGTCATGTTGGATTATTATTACGCCGATTATGTTTTATCTGCCCGTCGTCTATTGGTGACATATTATGTCCTTCTCCAGCTCTTGTCGTGGTAAAAATGGCAGGGAATGAATAGCAACAGTAGCACCTCCAAATCCAAAATCAGTGCTGTCCTGTCTATCAAAAAAACAGTTTCTAATATGTTTTCTAGGGTCAGTTTATAGTTCAGTTCCCCTGCTATTCCCTAAAGTGCTGAGTCAGACTTACAGTCCTGGGGTCAGGCTTCTTGCTCTTCCTCAGGGTGACGTAGGAGGCGATGGTGCAGGACTCTGGGGGGCTCATGGGGGATTTGGTCCTGGGGGGCACGATACCCACTGGGTAGACTGGTACTCCTAATGGGACTGGGAGGGGTGGGGGACTAAGTCAGTGACAAAGCCATTAGGGGTGTTACATTTTTTATATTCAGTTAATAGAGTACTTATAAACCCTTTATAAGTAATACTTATAATGCTCTTTATAAGTAATACTTATAAACCCTTTATAAGTAATACTTATAATGCTCTTTATAAGTTGACCTATGGAATTTATAATTACTTCTTGAATTCACTGAATTACATTCGTTTTGACCCTAGCACGTATCCAGCTTGAAACAGCGGCGGCAGCATGAGCAAACTGGACATTGTTGACAGACAGTGACTGACCTTTAGTGGCCGCAAGCTCCTTGTCAGTGGTCAGCCCCGTCTGTAGTCTGTCCTTGTCATTGTCCTCTCCGTTGTTATCGTCCACCTCCTCGGCCACAGTTGTCAGCTCTGGTTCACTCTTATACAGACGGTAGTCTGGGCCTTGCTGTAGAGGGACAGAGAGTCAGCATACTGAGAGGTACACACATAGGAAACACGGACACCCGCAGGTCACAAAGTGGTCACGATGGATGTGACCGATGGATGGTCGAGGGAAATTTAAAACGGAGCCGAAAAGAGCAGAAAACGGTTAACGGACACTCCAAACACTAAGCATAGTCACACCGCAGCACAGCACTCAGACACAGTCAGAATGACAACTGGCGTGGAATCACGCTTCCATGGACAGAAGAACAAGCCAAACTGAAGAGCAAACAGATGACAAACCAAAGGAATGAATGTCAAACTCAACACTCTAGGGTAAGAGGCAGGGAAAAACCTGAATGTCTACAAATGGTAAAACAAATGACAAATGATTCAGAGCAAATGAAAAGAGAGTCACAGCGGTGACCCAAGTTGGCGATGAGAGATGAACCATGTATGGTGAGGGTAAAGGTAGAGGGTCAGGGGTCAACTTGTACTGGTCTTGTACAGAGTAGGATAAAACTGCCCCTAGACACTGACCTAAGATCAGTTTTTTATTACCTCGCCCTAACGGTTAAGATTAGAATTTGGTGAAGTTAAACAGATCCTAGATCTGTGCTTAAGGGCAGGTAGCGATGATGAAGCACAAGGACAGGGGTTGAAGGGTCGGGCGTGACGAGTCAGCGTGTCTTACACTGCTGTGTGTTCCGTTCCTCTGGCCGTGCTTGCTTGTGTGTGGTGGCGGACGGGCGCCCGAGGGGGAGGGAAGGGGGGGTACAGCGGGAGGGCGCTCTGTTGAGCCGTAGGACTGGGGGAGGGGCGGGCGGGGGGGCTGACGGTTACCCTCCGTGAGAGAACAGAGTGACCGGAACAAGGTCACCGGCTGCCGCATGAGGAGAGGATAGATAGAGAGGAGTTGTTGTTGAGACACTCTTGGGACAACAGTAAGCCACAGAGTATTAGACAGATCAGCACAGTCTCCTGTGGCATTGATTGGAGCTATCTGGCGCACATCCGTGTCACATGTAGGCTGCGGACAGCTCTAAATCAGTTCACAAAGACTCCATGCACAGATTATATACAGTATTCATCTGGTGTTTTTCTTTATCCACAGAGTAGAAGTGAGACTCACCTCGTTCTTCTGTAGGTTTGAGATGGGTTTGGAACCAAGGAAACCAGTGTCAGTGGTCCTCTGGGGTTTGTTCTTGGCCAGAGCCTCCATCACATCCTGGATCCTCCACAGCTCCTTCTGGATCTGGACATGCTGCTGGCTGGGAGGTTCTGTCTGCTCACACAGTGACAGAAAATGCTTAAAAACACTCTCCATCTTGCAAATGCATATGTGTGAGTGAGTGAGTGAGTGAGTGAGTGAGTGAGAGAGAGAGTGACAGAGAGATAGAGTCTTACCTGTGGGCTGCCCAGGGCCTCTAGCTGTTCCAACAGGTTTGTTTTGGCCAGAGAGACGCCAGACTCCATTTTATCATACTCCCTCCACGACCGCTCCAACTCCTGAGAGACGAGAGGGTGTCACTACTAGACAGCCTGTGTGTGTGCGCTTGTTTATGTGTGTGTGCACTGACTCACAGCATTGACCCTGGAGAGATCTTGACAGGTGCTGATCAGTGTGTGTGTTTGTGTTGACATCTGCATGTACAGTGTGTGTGTATACATATGAACGCACAGTGTTGACCCGTGCCAGTTCTCTACAGGTACTGAGCAGTCCATTCTGCAGTACGTCTCTCTGCTGTATAAGGCTCTGTATGGCCGCTGGGTTGTCAGAGCTCTGCTCTATCTCCTGACTGGCAGACAGCAAAGCCGTCTCCAGGGTGTGCTGCAGAGAGACAGGAAGAAGAAGACAACGACACAGGTCATCACAACATCTGCAGCTAACATTTGTCTGACGACTACACACAAAAACACAAACAGAACCACAGGCAAAGAACCAACCAAACATTTTCATAGCATCGCCACCATCAAAAGTGTGTACCGCCACTCCCAGGACCCTAGAGGGCAGGCTAGAGCTGCTGTCTGAGAGGGAGAGAGTCTCAGTTCCCAGCTGTGAGTGTGCTAGCTAGTCTATACACTGTGGTACAAGCCTGGCAAAGGAGGGTTGGTAGCCTTGGACAGACCATGAGAAAGTATTCATACCCCTTGATGTATTCCACATTATATTTTGTTACAGTCTGAATTCAAAATGGATTTAAAAAAAATAAGCCACCCATTTACACACAGTATCTCATTTACAAAACTATTCACACCCCTGAGTCAATACCTTTTAGAAGCACCTTTTTCAGCGATTAGTCTTGAGTCTTGTGAGTCTTTCTGGGTCTCTAAGTCTCTCTTCAAACTCTGTCAAATTGGTTGTTGATCATTGCTAGACAACCATTTTCAGGTCTTGCAATAGATTTTCAAGCAGATTAAAGTCAAAACTGTAACTCGGCCACTCAGGAACAATCACGGTCTTCTTGGTAAGCAACTCCTGTGTAGATTTGGTCTTGTGTTTTAGGTTATTGTCCTGCCGAAAGATGAAATCAACTCAAAGTGTCTGGTGGAAAGCAGATTGAACCAGGTTTTCCTCTAGGATTTTGCCTGTGCTTAGCTCCATTCAGTTTCTTTTTTATCCTGGAAAAACTACCCAGTCCTTAATGATTACAAGCACAAGCATACCCATAACATGATGCAGCTACCACTATGCTTGGAAATATGGAGAGTGGTACTCAATAATGTGTTGTATTGGATAACACTTTGTATTCAGGACAAAAAGTGAATTGCCACATTTTTTTGCAGTACTACTTGTAGTAAACAGGATGCATGTTTTGGAATATTTTATTCTGTACAGGCTTCTGTCTTTTCAGTCTGTCAATTAGGTTAGTATTGTGGAGTAACTGCAATGTTGTTGGTCCATCCTCAGTTTTCTCCCATCACAGCCATTAAACTCTATAACTGTTTTAAAGTCACCATTGGTGAAATCCCCAAGCCGTTTCCTTCCTCTCCGGTAACTGAGTTAGGAAGGACGCCTGTATCTTTGTAGTGAATAGGTGTATTGATACACCATCCAAAGTGTAATTAATAACTTCACCATGCTCAAAGGGATATTCAATGTCAGCTTTTTATTTTATTTTAACCCATCTACCAATAGGTGCCCTTCTTTGTGAGGCATTGGAAACCCTCCCTGGTCTTTGTGGTTGAATCTGTGTTTGAAATTCACTGCTCAACTGAGGGACCTTACAGTTAATTGTATGTGTGGGGTACAGAGATGAGGTAGTCATTAAAAAAATCATGTTAAACACTATTACTGCACACTATTATTGAGTCCATACAACTTATTATGCGACTTGTTAAGCACATTTTTACTCCTGAACTTATTTAGGCTTGTCATAACAAAGGGGTTGAATTCTTATTGACCCAAGACATTTCAGCTTTTCATTTTTGATTCATTTGTAAAAATGTCTAAAAACGCAATTCCACTTTGAAATTACGGGGTATTGTGTGTAATCCAGTGACCCAAAAAATCTCAATTGAATCAATAGTCAATTCAGGCTGTAACAGAATGTGGAAAATGTCAAGGGATCTGTATACTTTCTGAACGCACTGTATCTCCTTCAGTCTCGGCACTCTCCCTCCTCCTCTCCCTCCGTGTGATAAAGGTCTACTCCAGCCTCAGACAGCCCAGTGTGTGTGTGAAGCAAGTTGTCAGTTGAAAGTCTGTGTACAGTAGTTACCTTCTCTCTGTGTAGTTGCTGTAGTTTCTCCTCCTGTGTTCTCACCACTTGGTCCTGCTCACACAGTCTGCTCAGCTTAGTCTGAAACACACACACAGTAGTTGGTAAGAAACACACACACACACACACACACACACACACACACACACACACACACACACACACACACACACACACACACACACACACACACACACACACACACACACACACACACACACACACACACACACACACACACACACACACGTGTGGTATTCTATTAATTTTATCTTTCAATCTATGTCTAGGAAGCCAACTGCTGTGTGTCTAGACTAGATGATACGTGCAAAGGGAAAGGAATACTTTCCCCTCTATCTAGACAAGACACTAATAAAAGGACTTGGTCTTACGTCTATGTCGATGTCCTCTGGCCTCTGGTGGCTGTAGGAGTTGTCTTTGTATTCCTCAGGGCTGATCTGAAACACCAGACAGCCTTAGAGACACACATGCTGTGTTTACACAGGCAGCCCAATTGTGAACTTCTTTTCACTAACTGGTCTTCTGACCAATCAGATCTGCTCTGAAAAATATCTGATTTGAAAAGATCTGATGTGATCGTTCAAAAGGCCAATTAGTGGAAAAAATCTCAGAATTGTGCTGCCTGTGGGAAGACAGCCACAGACAGGGGACAGCAAAACAACCTGTAATACAGACCCATGACATGGGGTGCTTCTCAATAGTCTACTTGTCTCCTTGTTAAGGAACTGGACAGGTAAAAGCACATTTCTAGTAGGTATCCACCATATTGCTTACAGCCGTCCCGTGTCTTCCGATCAGTGCAGATGAAGGAGATGACACGAGGAGGGAAGGCCACTAGAGTATTGAGATGCACCCATGGTCTGGTTATTCATTGTGATGTGGTTTTCATGGTAAATATCTGTGTCCTTACAAGAGTTGTCCACAGGGTCAATGAAGCCCAGAGAGAGAAGAGAGAGAGAGAAGAGAGAAGAGAGAGAGAGGGAGGGTGAAATGATGGAGCTCTCCATGCAATTTCATTGACCTTATCTTCTCATGACTTAACAACACTTCGGATACAACTTCTCAGCCCAAATTTCCATTTCACAATAAGGAGTGTCAGCCCCCTCTGCTGGGAAATCAGACTGTGTTTTCCACCTCAGTAGCATCACTGATAACAGTCCTACTGATGAAGGCTCCAGGGGTGTGAAGAAGCTATGAAGAGGACAGGAAGCTGGCATCAGGAGGTCACCAGAGACTAGAGCAGGATGTTCTAACACACACACACACACCACACACACACACACACACACCCTTAAGAGAGGCTAGAGGGCTGCTGTAGTGGTTGGCTAGGCTGGATGTATAGTCCTCTGTGCTGGCAGCTCTGCCCTGTGCCACACTAATTACCGTCCCCTCTGTGCACTCTTCATTACTGTCCCCCGGTACACTCTGTCATGGCTGGAGCTTGACTAATGAAAACCTCTAAAAGACCTGGGCTAAATCTGGCCCTCACGGAGGCACACACATTAACGCGCACACACACACACAGCTGGGAAAACCAGCCATACTCACACTCCTGACAACTTCAGTTAAGGAGCAGGCAGGTGATATTCAACCCCAGGACATCTAAAGAGGGGGAGGTTTAAGAGAGCAGGGCTGAAGTCATACCTGTAGAAGCCTGTAATAAAGTGATAATATAGCACAGTGGAAAGGCCAGACTATGGACCCCACACAGTACTCCCTCCAGGACAATTTCCAAAGCTAAAAATAAAATAACCCTGCACTCTTTCATTCACTGTTACACTATTGGGCCACCACCCAAAAAAGGAAGTCATTGTATTTTATCATTTTTTTTATTTAACCTTTATTTAACTAGGCAAGTCAGTTAAGAACAAATTCTTATTTACAATGACGGCCTACCGGGGAACAGTAGGTTAACTGCCTTGTTCAGGGGCAGAACGACAGATTTTTACCTTGTCAGCTCGGGGATTCGATCCAGCAACCTTTTAGTTACCGGCCCAACGCTCTAACCACTAGGCTACTTAAACAACAGGTTTTGCATTGAGCTCTTATCATACCCACATAGACAGACTGAACATAATATTCCAAAGCGCAGAGAAGAGAGGTGCTGATTTGACCGTGATCGCACAGCGCCAAGCCAACATAGGATCCATCAACAACAGCATTGGTATTGCAGGAAGATGGGGTATGGCTCTAAGGTAGCATCCACCATAACCCAACCTCGGACTGATGAATAAAGCAAGAATGGATGAAGAGGATGTGCTGTAGTCAAAACAACACATGAAGGTACATGTCAAACAATGTTGGGATCATGACACCAGGAAGAGGGGGAAGCCACCGACTTTCTGACTGCATCCAATGTGAACAAAAACAGGAGGGATCGATGATGGAGGGAGGAGAGGAGTGTGGGAGAAGAGTCATTGGTTTGCCAATAAGACCTTACTTGCTGGTACAGTTGAGGCCTTGGAGCAGAGTTCTCAATCATAGTGTGAATCATGAAGATTAACGGCTCATTGTCCTTCGTCTAGTGGAGATCGACGTTAGGTAGGGTGGAAGGGAGCAACAACACAATATAGGTGTTAGTTAGTGAACACAACAGCAGAGCCTAGAAAGCATCCACAGAAATAAAGAACACATTGTTGTTATAAGGTACTAGTGATTGAGGGAGACGGGGGGCCTTGAGCCAACAACCCTGGGGCTAGAGCTACCACCTGTACCATAAAGGCCCAGAACTCTTGGGAGAAGTCCTAGTACATTTACAGTAGATACAAGGAGACTACAGTTGGGTCCAAAGACAATATTGCCAGTTCCTCTCAGCAGACAGAGGAGAGACATAACGGTCCTGCTTTTCTGAATATCATCCCGACCAAAAACGACCAACAAACAGCAACACAATTGCATGCGTCAGAGCCTGTGGACCAGGGGGAGGAGCAGGGTCGGTGAGTTAAAGTTCATTCATAACCGCTGTGAAATTGCCTGCCATTAGAGGTGAAAGCCTTTGAAATGGCAAATCAAATCATTTCACATTTGGTTAGAGGGGTCACAATCAGACTCAGTGAAGTCGCTAAGTGAGGTCCCACACGGTAGAGTGGTTTCTCCTGCTACACATGACCTTTTCAGAAACAGGAACTCAATTACTTACCAGTTCTAAACCAAAGGGGCCCATTCCAAAAAACAAAATGGCACCTTTAGACGTCTGCCCTGATTATCTATGCCTGAGTGAGCGTTAGTCAGAACGTCAGTCGCTAGGCCTCGCCACTTTACCTGAAACCCCGGAGGTTGCTTCTATACAGTCTTAATTACATTATGATAATGACATGACTAACTTACTACAGGTACACATCATCAATTAAAAAGGTCATGAGAAAACACAACATGCCTTAAGGTTCCCTTCATCCTCAAAAGTTGAAGTTTACTCTCGTGCTTTCTCAAGCTTGACTTACATGAATTATATTATAAAGACAGTTCTCCAGGGACTGTACGAACTATACAGCACAAAAACATACAAGTCATCTAATTAGCTTAGGGCAGCATTACCAGGCCAAGAAAGGAATTTGAAAAGTTTAAAAGTATTTTTTACTTTTCTTGTACTGAGCTAGACAATATGTCCTCCCGTGGGAATGCAGGTTTGCGCAGCTCCTATTCTGCAGTGAACGGTGTATGCCGGAGAGAAAAGAGTGAAAAGGAGAGAGAAAGTATAGAACAGACAAAAAGGAGCGTGGGCCTGGCATTTGAGTCACTAATAACCCTGGGCAGAGTGAGAGCAGCTGGGTGTATGACCAACCCTGAGGAGTGCCTAACCCTGAGAAACACACACAGAGAGAGAGACAGAGAGAGGGAGACACAGAGAGAGAGAGAGAGAGAGAGAGGGAGACACAGAGAGAGAGAGATAGACAGAGAGAGACTTAGAGCAACCAAAGATAAAGCAGTACTCCTCACCTGGCTGTCCAGATACATGAGGTTCCTCTGAAGGTGATGGGACAGAACCTCACTCTAACATCAGAAGGCAGTAGAGAAAGAGGGAAGAGAGAAGAGTCAGACAGGAGAGAAAGAGAGGAGGGAGAGGGAGACTGAGTAAGGGAAACAGCAGGAAATAGAAGTAGAACTGGTACAAGCTGATAGTGAAAGATGGAGATGAAAGAGGAAGTTGCTACCGTGGCTTTGGCATTCATCCGAAGCATGAACCACCACAGCCATTTACTGTTGATGACCGAGCTAAACCAAACCATGCAAAACCCATTGCAAGAGGATTTGTTCACCACACATCAAATCAAACTACTTACCAACACTTTCCTCGTAAAGGCAATGGGAAACCACAGCAGACAACAAGCAGGCAATCACATGATACTCATACCACGCTGTCCTCTGCCCGTCAACAGATCAAAAGATGAAATCAAGGCCAGATGAACACAGCACACCAAAAGGGTTGAAATGAGTTCAAAACTGAACCAAAACTCAACCATACACCACTGAACCACACAGGTAGGAGCAAACACATAATATGCATTCACTGGCATGCATGGCCTGCTCATAGAGCCGTGAGCTGCATGGAGATGGCACATCAACACCCAACCACCCACCCCCACCACCCCTGGAGGTGACCAATGGCATGCTGTGCATGTGCACCCTCCTGGTGCTAACCTTGGCGTTGGGCCCCTCCATGCTAAGGATCATTAGCTGAGCCACAGTGTGCTCCCGGATGCTGTTGAGCTCCGCCTGCTGCCGACGCAGCTTTATTAGTAGCAGGGTCAGCTCCTCTGGCTGCACAACGCAGCGTAGACACAGAGGAGACAACGAGACAGTCAATTCATCCAGCGGACGATCAATGAACAAATACATGAACCAAACCTCACTTGATGTTCCATTTGGTGATGATTTTAAATTGAGGAAAAGTAGCGATAGCTTTTGTAATCCCTGACCTATCCTATGTTTCTAACCAGGACTCGGGCGAGTCTTTAGGCACAAGATGCCTTTGGAAACACTGGTTTTGGGTCTCGGCCTGTGCTGGGCCTGGGCTATAGGACTTCCACCTTTAGAGAATCTGGCGGGAATAAACTCCCGGAGTCTCCTGACTCCAAACGGAGTAACTCTCCATCAAATGGAGGTGAAAAGTCAGAGAACATATTCAGTGGCAGGAAAAGCGATCATTTCAAATCACTTATGACAAATATTTCTCATCAACTGCATTCTGAAGCCGCCGCTCTGTGCGCATTGCACTGGAGTTACACAAATCACAATAATATTCAGAGTTACAAAATGAACTGTGCAGAATATCAATCTCTCCGGCTGATTCTAGTCTACTCAATTTGAGAGGACACAGCCAAAGGCAATTTCATTGGTGCCACTGTCTCTCTCTCTCTCCGTATCATCACCAAGACAATGCCATTATTTTAATCAAATTGTGTCTGCTACTGACAGAAATAACAAATGCTTGCAATAAAAGACAGCAGAGAATGTAACGAGGCACATACTCTGACAGAAACACAGTACACATACAGGCTATCCATTGTAGCATGACAGAACGACAGTAATGCGTGATAGCTTGTGTGCTTGTTTTTATTCCTGTCACAAGAACAGATTTTGTATTTGCGTCCCATTGAAATCATACCAATAGCATAACTATCATTCACAATGCATTGTTGCCGAGAGAAAAGAGGACAGTAGAGAGGAGAACGAGAAAGCAGAGAAGAGGTGAAGGAGGTCAGAGTTCGTTAGGTGACTCACCGTCTTGCCCTGTAGTGACTGTGGGGTAATGGTCTGCACTGGGAGGCCTGCTGGCATGGACCGGCGGTCAGGTGGGTAGTTATACTGAGAGAGAGAGAGAGACAGGACGAGGACAGGATGCTCTGTTACATGTACTGATTTCAACTGGCCGACAAGTAAAATTAATGCTTTATTAATAAATAAAATAACTACTGCTCAATGCAGAGCAATTCCAGTCATTTCTGTATGCTTGAAACCCCTGGTGATTATTTTGATGTGTAAGACTGGCTTAGATGATTGTGGTCCATTCCCTGTCCGTTACCTTGGTGAGGTGTGTCCTGTGCCTGCAGTCTATAGTCATCGTCTGGTCCCCTCTGAAGACGGGTGAGGACACCTCGGACCTGGTCGACCCTGGTGGGTTGTCTCTGCGGTGCTGGCCCGGAGGGGAGAAGGTGTGGTAGAGGGCCAGGGATCCATGGGAGGGGGATGTGGGGATGGAGTGGGCCACCCCCTGGTGCTCAGAGATGTTCTCCATGGTCTTGGGGCTGGGCAGGGTCCCGTAGTGGCCTGGTGGTGGCGGGCCCTGCCTGGAGAAGGCCTGCCTCTGCTGCCACTCATACAGCTGCCACATGGTGTCGTCCCTCATGGAGCGCCTCTTGTCTGCATTTACAGTTTTACATTTCAGTCATTTTGCAGAGGCTCTTATCCACACAGACTTTAACTAGGTTAAAACAAACAATATGTCACAGTCGTTACAAGGAAAACCGCACAACCTCAGATAGCCACTATCTGCAAAATCAGTGCCAGAAAGAAAAGAAGTGTGAGTGCAAGAAAGACAAGTATAACAGCAAAGTCTTCAACTGCGTCCCAAACGGCTCCTTATCCCCTATAGTCCCTGGTCAAAAGTAGTGCACTACATAGAGAATGGGGCACAGCCAAGTACAACAGTAAAGTTTAAGACCCGTCACCTGAGTTGGATGTGGGAACCAGGGCGCGGTCGTAGACGGAGCCGGCCACGCTGCAGATGCTCTCGGGTCGGGACAGCATGTTCCTGGGGAGGGTACGGTAGCCCTCGGGGTAGCGGGGAACGATCTGGGCACGGTGGCTGGGCATGTTGCGGGGCAAGGTCTGGTAGGAGGTGCTGCTGGAGGACAGGGGGACAAGGAGGGGGAAATCAGTCAATGAATCAGCTAATAAAACATGATTTTCAATAGCATCATTTACAAATACTTTGATCAATCAATCCACTCATATAGCATTTTATAAACTGGGTGGTTCGAGCCCTGAATGCTGATTCACTGACAGCCGTAGTATATCAGACAGTATACCACGGGTATGACGCGATGTGTCGTGCCTATGAACAGCCCTTAGCCATGGTATATTGGCCATATACCACACCACCTCATGCCTTATTGCTTAAATATAGTTCCAGAGAAGAACCTGGGCCTAACCCCTAAAGAGCAATAATAGGTACTTTAGTAGTGTAAGTACAGCATCGCTTACTGCCTCTCTCTGTTAGTCTTACAGCATCGCTTACTGCCTCTCTCTGTTAGTCTTAACAGTACTGTACAGCATCGCTTACTGCCTCTCTCTGTTAGTCTTAACAGTACTGTACAGCACGCTTACTGTCTCTCTCTGTTAGTCTTAACAGTACTGTACAGCATCGCTTACTGTCTCTCTCTGTTAGTCTTAACAGTACTGTACAGCATCGCTTACTGCCTCTCTCTGTTAGTCTTACAGCATCGCTTACTGCCTCTCTCTGTTAGTCTTAACAGTACTGTACAGCATCGCTTACTGCCTCTCTCTGTTAGTCTTAACAGTACTGTACAGCATCGCTTACTGCCTCTCTCTGTTAGTCTTAACAGTACTGTACAGCACGCTTACTGCCTCTCTCTGTTAGTCTTAACAGTACTGTACAGCACGCTTACTGTCTCTCTCTGTTAGTCTTAACAGTACTGTACAGCATCGCTTACTGTCTCTCTCTGTTAGTCTTAACAGTACTGTACAGCATCGCTTACTGTCTCTCTCTGTTAGTCTTAACAGTACTGTACAGCATCGCTTACTGTCTCTCTCTGTTAGTCTTAACAGTACTGTACAGCATCGCTTACTGTCTCTCTGTTAGTCTTAACAGTACTGTACAGCATCGCTTACTGTCTCTCTCTGTTAGTCTTAACAGTACTGTACAGCATCGCTTACTGTCTCTCTCTGTTAGTCTTAACAGTACTGTACAGCATCACTTACTGTCTCTCTCTGTTAGTCTTAACAGTACTGTACAGCATCGCTTACTGCCTCTCTCTGTTAGTCTTACAGCATCGCTTACTGCCTCTCTCTGTTAGTCTTACAGCATCGCTTACTGCCTCTCTCTGTTAGTCTTAACAGTACTGTACAGCATCGCTTACTGCCTCTCTCTGTTAGTCTTAACAGTACTGTACAGCACGCTTACTGTCTCTCTCTGTTAGTCTTAACAGTACTGTACAGCATCGCTTACTGTCTCTCTCTGTTAGTCTTAACAGTACTGTACAGCATCGCTTACTGTCGCTCTCTGTTAGTCTTAACAATACTGTACAGCATCGCTTACTGTCTCTCTCTGTTAGTCTTAACAGTACTGTACAGCATCGCTTACTGTCTCTCTCTGTTAGTCTTAACAGTACTGTACAGCATCGCTTACTGTCTCTCTCTGTTAGTCTTAACAGTACTGTACAGCATCGCTTACTGTCTCTCTCTGTTAGTCTTAACAGTACTGTACAGCATCGCTTACTGTCTCTCTCTGTTAGTCTTAACAGTACTGTACAGCATCGCTTACTGTCTCTCTCTGTTAGTCTTAACAGTACTGTACAGCATCGCTTACTGCCTCTCTCTGTTAGTCTTACAGCATCGCTTACTGCCTCTCTCTGTTAGTCTTAACAGTACTGTACAGCATCGCTTACTGCCTCTCTCTGTTAGTCTTAACAGTACTGTACAGCATCGCTTACTGCCTCTCTCTGTTAGTCTTAACAGTACTGTACAGCATCGCTTACTGTCTCTCTCTGTTAGTCTTACCAGTACTGTACAGCACGCTTACTGTCTCTCTCTGTTAGTCTTAACAGTACTGTACAGGATCGCTTACTGCCTCTCTCTGTTAGTCTTAACAGTACTGTACAGCACGCTTACAGTCTCTCTCTGTTAGTCTTAACAGTACTGTACAGCACGCTTACTGTCTCTCTCTGTTAGTCTTAACAGTACTGTACAGCACGCTTACTGTCTCTCTCTGTTAGTCTTAACAGTACTGTACAGCATCGCTTACTGCCTCTCTCTGTTAGTCTTAACAGTGTTGTACAGTACCTACTACCTCCTGTAAAAGGCACTGTACACTACCTACTACCTCCTGTAAAAGGTACTGTACAGTACTTATTACCTCCTGTAAAAAGGCACCGTACAGTACCTACTACCTCCTGTAAAAGGCTCCGTACAGTACCTACTACCTCCTGTAAAAGGCTCCGTACAGTACCTACTACCTCCTGTAAAAGGCTCCGTACAGTACCTACTACCTCCTGTAAAAGACACTGTACATTACCTATTACCTCCTGTAAAAGGCTCCGTACAGTACCTATTACCTCCTGTAAAAGTCACTGTACAGTGCCTACTACCTCCTGTAAAAGGCACCATACAGTACTTATTACCTCCTGTAAAAAGGCACCGTACAGTACCTACTACCTCCTGTAAAAGGCTCCGTACAGTACCTACTACCTCCTGTAAAAGGCTCCGTACAGTACCTATTACCTCCTGTAAAAGTCACTGTACAGTACCTATTACCTCCTGTAAAAGTCACTGTACAGTGCCTACTACCTCCTGTAAAAGGCTCCGTACAGTACCTATTACCTCCTGTAAAAGTCACTGTACAGTGCCTACTACCTCCTGTAAAAGGCACTTGGCTCCAGCTCCCTCTTCTCACAGGAAATGAGCTGGAGGTAATACAAATCAGTCTTATTTATATTTTCAAAGACCACAGAGAACTGTCCTCTTATCAGACCAGTTTTCAGCAGCTTGCCTAAACCAGCAACCGACTATGGTAGGCCACAGAATAGGCCTGTTATGGCTGTCTAGCCTCCATTATTATGGTGTCTCATTGGAGAGTACAGCCTTCTCCGTATAAGCCACAGAGAAGCATCATCCTTCAAGCTAGAGGTCAGGTCTTCCCCGGGAGTAGCCTTGCCTAAGACCTGAACAATTTATGTTAGCTCCTTGAGGCTTGAGCTCTGTGGGCAAACACAAGTAATAGACCCGGGTTCATACCCAGTTGGTCGCAGAAGCATCTCTCCAGCCACAAGTTAAGCCCTCCCCAGGTCTTCCTAGTGGTCGTCCAGGGTGAACGTTGCAGACGGACCAGGGGGCCCCGTTCTTTATCAAGGTGACTATGGACTCCATAGAGAGTAGGGGGCTACACACACATGACATTGTCACAGGGAAAGCCAGGGGGATAAGACTGGAAAGCTGTTAATGTCGGCACTGCCTAGGTGGGTGGGTAGATTTACAGAGGGGAGGGCGCGGCAGACGAATCTCAGGACTTCTGCTGCGTTTCCCGCCACACAATTTACATCCGTCATATTGTACATTCCTATAGAGTCGACCAGATACCTGTCAGTGAGTACAGTATGATATCGACCCAGAGTGGAAGTCTGTCGGCGAGACAGATTTTTTTCATGAAGGTAACGCAAAGTAACATAAATAGTAATATCACGTGTTACTTAAATGTAATGATTAATATGTACTTTTTCAAGTAACAAATCCCAACACTCTGGTGGTAACTAGTGGGAAATATATTACTTTTTCAAGTAACTAATCACAACACTGGT
This sequence comes from Salvelinus alpinus, assembly GCF_045679555.1. Taxonomy (NCBI): domain Eukaryota; kingdom Metazoa; phylum Chordata; class Actinopteri; order Salmoniformes; family Salmonidae; genus Salvelinus; species Salvelinus alpinus. The sequence goes on from NC_092122.1 coordinate 7,767,564, forward strand.
GGTCACTAGCGGGCATAGCCACAGTCATAAAATCTGATTTTAAACCTAACCTTAACCACACTGCTAACTTTATGCCCAACCTTAAACTAAAAGCTAATTTTGGTTTTCAAACATGTTTTACTATATAGCCTATTTTGACTTTGCGGCTGGCCCATTTAACGGAAACCGCTCAGCTGGGCCTCCAGGAGACGATTCATCCCTATAAACGTCAACCTGTATAAAGGCACGCTACAGGGCTCTGGAGAAGACTACAGTAGCAGATAATGATGACATATTTCAAGTGAAATTCCAAGTTCAAGAACATTAGGAAATGGCGGCACTCCAAAATGGTCAAGAAGACTTAGTGGTGGGAGGACACCTTGCTCTGTCTCTTCCCTTTCCACATGTGGTGTGTGTTCGGGTATGTGCATGTAGCATTATTGGTGTGATCTTCATTGCTAAGATAATTTCGAAGAACTTCCTCTATTTAAGCCTGATAAGCCATATTTATACCAAATAAATACAAAAAATGTAAGTGTGTTCTGTATTGAAAATAAGTATCTGAACAACTCTCCTATACTAGTACAAAAAAAATGCACTGTCATACATGATCTCAACTGTATAAAAGCAATTCAAGCAGATCTAGATTAATGTATGTAATGTGCTTGTGATGAGTAAAAATGCTATGCAAATTACTATTCTAATATGACATTGCTAGTATGACCCTCTTGAGATCTCAACCGCCTGGTAGAGCTCTGTAATTTCCCAAATGAACATCTAGTTGTAAAAAGAAAAGCTGCTAGATGTTATTATTTGAGTCGTTCGTACTTGGAATTTAAGGTCACATATTTTTTTAAACATGTTTTTCAAGAAGAGACGGTTAAAGGGTTAACTCCTTCTGCTTATGCTAAGGCAGGGGAATTGTTTTTTGAAGGCCCAACGCAGTCAAAAGAGAGTTTTTCCTGTGTTTTATATACATTTACAGACAATGAGGTTGGAATAATACTGTGAATTTGTGAAAGTGATGATAATGCCCTTTAAGTGTAAGAGCTGTTTGAAAAGATCGCCTGAAATTTCAGCCTGTTTTGGTGGGATGGAATTTTGCATGCCTGGTGACATCACCAATTCTTGCTTGAGAAATTGCTATTTGCTAAAACACAATTTTTGTTTCTTTTTGACCATTTTAATTGAAAACAATCACGGCAAGGTACTTAAATGTTAACAATAAACAATAATCAAAAATCAAATAATACAATAAAACTAGGTTCCCTCCAACTCACAAATATAGCACAGAAATAACAATTGTCCAGAAAGGGAGACACCTCCCCACACCCATAAGTTAAGAATTGTTAAATGACATATGTAGCAGACCATATACAGGTAAAACATTTGTTAAACAACTAGCAACTAAATGTATGTACAAACTTCTGATCTATGTTGAAATTAAAATAAATGGTTCATGGTCATTCATGCATTGTCATTCAAAGCAGCATACAGCAGATGGTCGGTCACATTGGTTTTACCCTGATATTCAACAAAAATAGTATAAAACCTTTTTCAGGTCCTCTAAGCAACAAAGACACAAACAAACATATGTGTTAGTGATAAGGTGTTGAATTTGTAGAAAAAAAAAAAACAGGTTTATTTAATTTAAGGAATCAGAATTGTCTAAACAAACCTCAAATACCGGTAGACGTTTTGTACCGAGGATTATTACATGATTATTATTATTTTTTTTATTCTCCCCGATTGGTAGCTACAGTCTTGTCCCAAAGCTGCAACTCCCCTACGGACTCGGGAGAGGCGAAGGTCGAGAGCCATGCTCCGAAACACGACCCTGCCAAGCCGCACAGCTTTTTGACGCGGAGGAAAGAAACACAGTCTAGCTGGCGACCGAGCTTGCAGGTGCCTGACCACCACAAGGAGTCGCTAGAGCGCGATGGGACAAGTAAATCCCGGCCAGGCAAACCCTCCCCTAACTTGGACAACGCTGGGCCAATTGTGTGCCGCCTCATGGGTCTCCCGGTCACGGCCGGCTGTGACACAGCCTGGGATCGAACCCGGGTCTGTAGTGACGCCTCAAGCACTGCGATGTAGCACCTTAGACCGCTGCGAGAGGAGAGGCTCTAGGTACCGAGGACTTTTAACTGCAAATGCAATACCTCAACAAATCTGCTAACATTATTTTTCTCAGCATTAACACAAGGTTCTACATAGCCCTCTGATCTCAGGCTTCAGTTGGAGGTTTCAGTTTAGCCCACAGTCTGTCCCAGAATGCCTGGTGCTGATGGGGGTCCTGGGGCCAGTCCAGATAGGTCCTAGTCTTGACAAGGCGAGCCAGCCTGTGGTGGGGAGATAGCCGGCAAGGGGGGATCTTCTCCAGGAAGACCAGGAGGAGGATGTCCCTTTGCTCCACCTGCAGCCTGGAGGTGGCCAGCTTCATCTCCAGGGAACACCAGTTACTGCGCAGGTAGTGGCGGCTGACTAGGCAGAGGGTGTGTCGGCTCCGATAGAGGCTGTCTGTGATGTTCTCCACAATGTCCTTCCCCAGCTGGAAGTCCCTGCTGTGCAGACAGAGGCGCAGGAAAGGGGGACCCCTCTTCTCCAGGTTGGGTAGTAGCTCCTCCACCACCCAGCGTTCGTCCTTCCCGCTGTAGGAGACAAACGCATCGTAGTGGTAGCGCCCCCTGGTGTTTGATCGCATCGCCTCCGACAGCCAGCCAAGGGTGATGTAGTAGAGGGGGAGGAGGTAAGGACCGGCCAGATTATGGACCAGCACCACCAGCATGAAGAACAGGACTCCCAGGCCAGTCGCAGCAAAGAGCACAAAGCCCACCTCTGTTGTGCAGTTGGCTTCTGTGTACTTGACAAAGTTAGGTGTGTCTAGTCCATTGTCTGACAAGCATATCAAGTCTTCTAATTTATACATAACTTCATGATTAAGCATGATCACTTCAACCGGCCTGTACGCCTTTGCCCATGCAATGAGCCAAGCATTGTCACAACTGCAAAAAATCTGTAATGTATCAAGTATCAAATACTTTAGGCTAGAGAGAGGTTCAGTAAAGCTGTAGATTACATTATAAATGTTCTCGATACGCAAATATAATGTTTTCAAGGATTTAAAGTCTTTAGTTAAACCCCCCTCCAAAGAGTCAATCCTGCAGTTTGAAAGTTTCAGAACCTCCAGTTTGGTCAGGTTGTGAAAAATGATGTCGGCAGAACGCTGTATTAAAAGATCCACCTGTATTAAAGTCAGTTTCTTCAGGTGAATCAGCTGATTCATTGATGTTAAATCCACACTTCTAGCTGAAAGCTTTGATCTGTAGACAAATGTCTCCACGGACGTGAAGTACTTTCCCATGAATTCAGCTCCACAAAGGAATTCTTCAGCATCAGCATTAAGATGGGTTACAGACTGAAAGAAGGGTCTGTCACAGTCTTCAAATGACACTGTCTGGCCTTTGAGTTGGAGACTCAGGTTCTGTTTAGATGTGACGTTACTGCCAATAATCAACTGCATTGGCCTCATACCTGAACTAATGTACAGATGAGTCAGGTGACTCAGAACGTCACCGAATACAAGTGTCAGATTCAGCTTTATCACGGGTTCTCTTGGTGGATAGTTCAAGTACCCCAGAAACACTTGTCTTAGACACGTAAGTTGTGCGAAAGACATTGCTTCAATATTGTAGATCTGTGGATTTCCCCTGAGGTCTAACAATGTCAAACTATGTAAACCAATAAACGTGTTTGCATATAACTGGGTTATATTATTTTGTGTAATGTCTAAGGACTCCAGATTTGCCAATCCGAAGAAAGCAAAGTCTTCAATGTTTGAAATGAAACAACATGACAAATCTAGAGACCGCAGGTTCTCAAGACAGCTGAACTGTTTTGCAAAAAGCGTTTGTACATTTCTCGACATGAAAGTGAGTCGTGTTAACCATGTGATTGGTTGTTTTCGGAAGGAGCAGAGGTCAAGACTGTTCGCTGTCTGGTCACATACATATAATATTTTAAGGTTTTTGAGACTGGAAATAAAATTCAATTTCAAATGGGGAGAAGAATGGAAGGCTTCGAGTCCATGAAAACCCATAGATTCCAGCCCAATGCACAATTCCACACTGGACATGGATAGGCTGCTTGTATTGACATTGGCTAAATGTATTTCCTTGATTGAAAGCAAAAACACTACATTACAGATACTTTCAAAATCAATGTCAGTCCTACCAGAGAAATACAAGAACTGGATTTGCTTAATGCCAGACAGGGGAAGGCGCAGTAGGACATCCTGGTTTAGGACCCCAGAAAAACGTGTCAGGTTCTGGAGACAAGCCAGTGCACCTTCCTCTATATGGTTTATTTGACCGAAACCTAAACTAGCGCTTGTTAGATTCCTTTCGGTGGCGTTTAAGATGGAGCAGTTTGATTGGTTTAATGATTGTATATTTGGTGCCTGTACATTTAACTCTGTAAGTGACATTATGTTAATTATTCTGCATAGTATTTCTGACAAATCCTCTACACAGGGTTCATGAATAGAGACACTTTGTAATTGAGGTATGCCATGGAAAACATCTGGTGCCATTGCTGATAGCCTATAACCAATTATGGTCAAATTACTTAGCTTGACTAGATCTCTGAATGTGTTAGGCCCAATATGACAATCACAGCACCCAGTGACCAATCCATTAAAGTACATATGTTGCAGATTTTGAAGGCCCTGGCTATTCCCAGCTGGAAGGATTTGAGGAAAACAGCCTCCAATGAACAGGTACTTCAAATACTGAAAACGAGCGAAAAAGCCCAGAGACATGGAACTATTTTCACCATGTTTCATAGATATGCAGAGGGTATTGATATTAGAGGGAAGTCCAAGCAGAACCTCCTCGACGGCTGTGACATCTCGACAGGCAGCAGTGTACTGTTCTGCCAAAGGACAGTAGTTCCAGGTGGGAAAGTGTTCACCACTGTTATAAACGTGGCATTTAGGATGCATCCATCCACTCACACTCTGAAACAACAGGAACAGGGGAAACATAGCTCTCATCTCTCCCAACAACAGTCAAATCTACTGAGATGATTGTCAGAAAAGTTTGGATCCGGTTGAAATCTGTAGAATGTCGGTTTGATGCAGTAACACCCTTCGGAGTGCTGCAAACAGTATGGAGTCTTTCTTCTTCTTTATTATTTCAGATGCCTTTCTCCTTAACTAACAGCTCACAGCTTTTTGTTGTTCCAATCCTCTGCCCTTTCACCCTCCAGTTGAATGGTACTTAAGGTTACAAAGTCATTCTCTAATGGTTAGTTTGGTTCCAAAAGTAAATAAAGTATAAATGTCCCACAGTCAATGAAGAAATGAGTGGAGGGCTGCAAAGTGTTCTCTGACTGTCACAGTTATCGTCTGTATACATCTGAGGAGCAGCACAACTTTATTCGTACAGTACAGTCATAGTGTCTGTTAACCAGCTTGTGAAAGTCTCTATTTACAGCTCTCTTTCAGTTCCTCAAAAAAAGACAGACATTCAGGATATGTTTGAACATGATAGATTTCAGAAGATCACTAAGATATCTGTAAGAGTTACAGAGGGTCAAAGATCATACTCCCAAGAGGTTAGAGCCACTTCTCTATCGCCTGCTCCATGTGCTCTGGCTCTTCCCGCGGCTCAGCCGGCCACCCCTTGAGCCCCCCCCAAAAACAATCTTGGGGTTGTCCTTGGGCTTTCTGTGGCCGCGTCGCTGTCCTCCATTATTACCTTCCGTCTGCCGCCAAGGAAGGGTCTCGCATCCACGCATCACTTCTTCCCATGTCCAAAACTCCTTTACCTCGTGGATACGCTGCTTGGTCCTCTTTTGGTGGGGTATTCTGTCACGGTTGTCGTAAGAACGGGACCAGGGCGCAGCGGATGTTGAGTTCCACATATTTAATTCAAAGAGAAACTTAAACAAAACAAAATTGAACAATAAACAAACAACTAAACGTGACTACGTGGTGCACATGCACAAACACAAAACAATATCCCACAAACACAGGTGGGATAAATGAAAATTTGACCAACTGGGGACATTTTGTTTTAACGCTATTTTTAGGGGCAAAAGTGATTGCTGTCCTCGTTATGAAATGATCAACTTTACCCTGTATATCTAAAAATGACCATATACACTGATTGTTTAAAAAAACTATTGCCGATAGAGAACCTGAACAATCAAAATGAAATTTGTTGTCAGCCCCATTCAGCAGGTATAGCCAGATGAGAGTTGTGTTTCCGGTTTACTTTCACACAATTTTCAACAGCGAATATATAACAATAAACTAGCAAATCACATAGGTTGTCACTCAACTAATAAAGCCTAAGATCACACAAGCCATTTTAGCATTTGCAAGCTGAAGGTGGCGCACAGATGTGCAAGATCAGGAACAGGCTGCCTACCTCGAGTTGGTCAGCGCGCAAAGCTGGGCACAGCGCGCAAAGCTGGGCACAGCGCGCAAAGCTGGGCACAGCGCGCAAAGCTGTGCACAGCGCGCAAAGCTGGGCACAGCGCGCAAAGCTGGGCACAGTGCGCAAAGCTGGGCACAGTGCGCAGTTTGACTAGGCTACTAATTTTGCCTGGGGGTTGTTCGGCTTGCAAATGACTTGTAGATCAATGACCGTCAACACAGTTACATGTGGTTCGACACTGTTGTCACCAAATATTAGGTCTTTTCGGAAGGCAGAAATAATGTAATATGAGCATGAAAGAATTGTGAACCGGCGATTCCTAACATTTTAGTAGATTTTTGGACCGGCATGCAAAACATGCTCTACCTGCCGGATGAGAATATTAATTACCTGTATTTACATTTCAGTCATTTAGCAGACACTCTTATCCTAAGTGACTTACAGGACCAATTAGGGTTAAGTGCTCTGCTCAAGGGCACATCGACTGATTTTTCAACTAGTCGGCTCAGGGAATCGAACCAGTGACCTTTCGGTTACTGGCCCAATGCTCTTAACCGCTAGGCTACCTGCCGCTGCTAATTACCTGTGTGTTTATCTAATTAAAGCATTATGCTAATAAGTCCCCGCGTTTGCTTTACCTTTCCTTTATATACCTGGGAGACACAATTAATGGCTGGGTCATTACCATATCACAGACACACTCAGGTCTTTATCAGGAGAGGAGAGCCATGGATAGGTCATGACCCCATTACAGGAAGAGGTGATTAGCTACTAGTGTTAATATGAGTCAGCGATTTGCCAAAGGTACAGTACTTTCTAGCTAATAAGTCACTACATGCCAGTGGAGTGACTCTGTGCTTATTAACAAGGCTAAGTATCAGACACAAAGACACCAACGGCCTTAATGAAGTCTCAAAATCGTGTCCAGAAACTAGCCTGTATATGATAAATAAAAGCATATCCCCTTGAGGATGAGACAGAGCATCTGACAGTATTATAAGCCTACAACAACTGCATGGTAAGAGTCCACAACAGTAAGCTAAAAGGGACAGGGGACATTAAGAGAACAGGGGGCTCAATTGAACCAGTCCATTGTTTGTGCTGTTTAGCATCAGTTCCTCTGAGTCCTTCCTCTTCTCAGAGGCTTAATTGCCGTAAACAAATCTAGTTTAATGGATGGTAGAGAGGGAAAATGGAAAGTAGGGCGCTGGCTCTAATCTGTATTCTCACTGGCTCTGAGCCTAGGCTAAAGCAGAGGCTGCAGGCTGAATGTCTGGGCTCCTAATATGGGTTTAGTACAGTAAATTCACAGCCAGAGAGTAGGGACAGAGAGAGTTCAGTGGTAAAGAAGACATAACCTCAAACACAGCCAATAGCCAATGTCATACAAGCACAGGGGCATAAAGTATGCATCTATAACTTATGTTCTACAAACACAGGCACATACGGTCTTCTGTAGAGCCCAGTGAGCTAGATCTATAGGGCTCCCGAGTGGCGCAGTGGTCTAAGGCACTGCATCTCAGTGCGAGAGGCGTCACAATCCCTGGTTCAAATCTAGGCTGATCACATCTGGCCGTGATTGGGAGTCCTATTGGGTGGCGCACAATTGGCCCAGCGTCGTCTGGGTTTGGCATGGGGTAGGCCATCATTATAAATAAGAATTTGTTCCTTATCCTGTTTGGGATAGGGAGCAGCATTATCACTTTTGCATGAAATGCGTGCCCAGAGTAAACGGTCTGCTACTCTGTCCCAGATGCTAATATATGCATAGTGTTAGTAGTATTGGATGAAAAACACTCTGAGGTTTCTAAAACTGTTTGAATGATGTCTGTGAGTATAACAGAACTCATATGGCAGGCAAAAACCTGAGAAAAATCCAACCAGGAAGTGGGAAATCTGAGGTTTGTAGTTTTTCAAAGCTTGGCCTACCGAATACACAGTGTCTATGGGGTTAAGTTGCTCTTCCTAAGGCTTCCACTAGATGTCAAATGTCTTTAGAAACTTGTTTCGGGCTTCTGCTATAAAGGAAGGGCTCATGAGACCTTTTTGAGTCAGTGGTCTGGCAGAGTGTCTCATGCTCGTGACGTGCACTCCCAACAGAGTTACCTCTTGTTCCAGTGCTTTGCTACAGACGATGGAATTCTCCGGTTGGAACATTATTGATGATTTATGTTAAAAACATCCTAAAGATTGATTCCATACATCGTTTGATATGTTTCTACGACCTGTAACGGAACTTTGAGTTTTTGTCTGGACCTAGTGCTCATGAAGATGGATTACTGGGCTGAACACGCTAACAACTAGTGGCTATTTGGACATAAATTATGGACTTTATGGAAGTTTATGGAACAAATCAGTCATTAATTGTCAAACTGGGGTTCCTGGGAGTGCATTCTGATGAAGATCATCAAAGATAAGTGAATATTTATCATGTTATTTCTAACTTCTGTTGACTTCTGTTGGCTGGATTGGGCTCTGAGCGCTGTACTCAGATTATGCTTTTTCCGTAAAGTTTTTTTGAAATCTGACACAGCGGTTGCATTAACTTCACTAGGGTAGGGGGCAGCATTCGGAATTTTGGATGAAATGCATGCCCAAATTAAACTGCCTGCTTCTCGGGCCCAGAAGATATGATATGCATATAACCTGGTAGATTTCGATAGAAAACACTCTAAAGTTTCCAAAACTGTTAAAACAGTGTCTGTGAGTATAACAGAACTGAGAAACCTGAGAAAAAATCCATTCAGGAAGTAGTTATTTTTTTGGTTTTGTAGTTTTCTATTCAATGCCATTACAGTATCCATTGGCTTAGGACTCAAATTGCAGTTTCTATGCCTTCCACTAGATGTCAACAGTCTTTAGAATTTTTTTCAGGCTTGTATTCTGAAAAATGAAGAAGTAAGAGCAGTCTGAATGAGTGGACCCTAAAGTGTCACAGACCTTTTTCATGCGCACGACCGAGAGAGTGCGTTTCTTGTTTACCTTTTAAATTGACGACGTTATTGTCCGGTTGAAATATTATCGATTATTTAGGCTAAAAACAACCTGAGGTTTGAATATAAACACCGTTTGACATGTTTCTATGAAGATTACGGATACAATTTGGATTTTTTTGTCTTCCTGTTTTGACTGTGTTTGAGCCTGTGGATTACTGAAGAAAACGCGCAAACAAAACTGAGGTTTTTGGATATAAAGAGAATTTATCGAACAAAAGGAACATTTATTGAGTAAATGAATGTCTGCTGAGTGCAACCATATGAAGATCATCAAAGGTAATGGATTAATTTTCTCTATTTCTGGCATGTGTAACTGTTCTACTTGGCTGGCTACTGTTTGTAATGATTTGTCTAGTGGGCTATGTTCTCAAATAACCGCAAGGTATGCTTTCGCCGTAAAGCATTTTTTAAATCTGACACCGTGGTTGGATTCACAAGAAGTTAATCTATAAAACCTATGTAAAATATGTTTTGTTTTCAGAATTTTTATAATGAGTATTTCTGTATTTGAATTTGGCGCCCAGCAGTTTCACTGGCTGTTGAAGAGGTGGGACGCTACCATCTCACGTGCCCAAGAGAGGTTAAGGAGAAGTCTACCTTTAATTCTGTGAATAACACTTGTATCTTTTATCGATGTTTATTATGAGAATTTCTGGGATTTCTGTGGCTATCTGCAAGATCACCGGATGTTTTGGAATCAAAACATTATTGCACGTAACGCGCCAATGTAAACTGAGATTTTTGGATATAAATATGCACATTATCGAACAGAACATACATGTATTGTGAAACATGATGTCCTGTGAGTGTCATCTGATGAAGATCATCAAAGGTTAGTGATTCATTTTATCTATATTTCTGCTTTTTGTGAGTCCTATCTTTGGCTGGAAAATGGCTGTGTGTTTTTTTGACTTGGCTCTGAACTAACATAATCATATGTTGTGCTTTCGCTGTAAAGCCTTTTTGAAATCGGACACGATGTGTAGATTAACAAGATATTTATCTTTCATTTGCTGTATTGGACCTGTTAATATGTGAAAGTGACATATTTCTGAAAAATATTTTTGAATTTCCCGCGCTGCCTTTTCAGCGGAATGTTGTCGAGGGGTTCCGCTAGACTGACTTGTCTAGTTAAATAAAGGATAAATAAATAATAAAGTCCTGTACTAGGTGGAATCATATGGATTTCATTATCTATATTCCACAGTACAACAGTTCTAATATCTCACCTTGCTGCCCACAGTTCAAATAGAAGCTTGGGACCTGAGCGTTTGCTTGCACTGCTATGTACACACTATCTCCGTCAAAGGGAATTGGAAACGTGAGAACACCAGATTGTTGGAATAACACACAGAGGGAATCCGTATTTACACGTACCAAATGGCACCCTATTCCCTATGTAGTGCCCTCCTTTTGACCAGGGCCAATAGGGATCTGGATCTGGAGACGCAGACCAAAACATGTCATCAGGAAGTTTCCCCTCTATTCCCTCGGCTGTTATAGAGGACTGATGATGATGCAGTATGAGCATTGAGCGGTGCTCTACTTCTAACAGGGACACAGGTCCATAACTTATTCATCTAAAGGAATGGGAGGAGGAGAGGAAGAGACAGGGAGCAAACATTCCCTCGCTCCTGTTCTCAAACAAGCCCAGCAAAATGAGTGCATGATCCCTGACGACATACAGCGATGACATGAAAAGCTTTTAGCTCTCGCGGCCAAGGATGCTAGAGTACTAGGCAGAGACAGTAAAAGAGAGAGAGAGAGAGAGATAAAGAGAGAGAGACAAGGAAAGAGAAAGAGAGAGAGGGGTATGGTCAAGATAAAGAGGTCTGGGAGATATAGCCACGGGCGAAGAGGAAGTGGTTGTTTTTTACTTCTCTTTTCTCTGTCTGCCCGGTGCTGTTAGAGACAACCTAACCTCTAGTTGCTGGCTGACAGAGTGCACTGCAGACACACAGGGGTGGTTTTTGCTTGTTAGATATTACTGCATTGTCGGAACTGGAAGCACAAGCATTTCGCTACACTCGCATTAACATCTGCTAATCATGTGTATGTGACCAATACAATTTGATTTGAGGTGGTTTTTACTTTGACAATGACTTTGCACTATCTGAGAGAACTGTAACAGATTTCAGAGAGGCATGGGTATGTACTAGAGGTCGACCAATTAATCGGAATGGCCGATTAATTAGGGCCGATTTCAAGTTTTCATAACAATCGGTAATCTGCATTTTTGGACACCAATTGTGGCTGTTTTTTTCTTTTTACCTTTATTTTACTTGGCAAATCAGTTAAGAACACATTCTTATTTTCAATGACGGCCTAGGAACGGTGGGTTAACTGCCTTGTTCAGGGGCAGAACGACAGATTTTTACCTTGTCAGCTCGGGGATTCGATCTTGCAACCTTCCGGTAACTAGTCCAACGCTCTAACCACCTGCCTTACATAGCACTCAACGAGGAGCCTGCGTGGCAGGCTGACTACCTGTTACGCGAGGGCAGCAAGAAGCCAAGGTAAGTTGCTAGCTAGCATTAAACTTATCTTATAAAAAAAACAATCAATCTTAACATAATCACTACTTAACTACACATGGTTGATGATATTACTAGTTTATCTAGCGTGTCCTGCGTTGCATATAATCGATGCGGTGCCTGTTAATTTCTCATCGAATCACAGCCTACTTCGACAAACGGTTGATGATTTAACAAGCGCATTCGCGAAAAAAGCACCGTCATTGCACCAATGTGTACCTAATCATAAACATCAATGCCTTTCTTTAAAATCAATACACAAGTATATATTTTTAAACCTGCATATTTAGTTAATATTGCCTGCTAACATGAATTTATTTTAACTAGGGAAATTGTATCACTTCTCTCGCGTTCCGTGCAAGCAGTCAGGGTATATGCAGCAATTTGGGCCACCTGGCTCGTTGCAAACTGTGTGAAGACCATTTATTCCTAACAAAGACCGTAATTAATTTGCCAGAATTGTACATAATTATGACATAACGTTGAAGGTTGTACAATGTAACAGCAATATTTAGACTTAGGGATGCCATCCGTTAGATAAAATACGGAACGGTTCCGTATTTCACTGAAAGAATAAACGTTTTGTTTTTGAAATGATAGTTTCCGGATTCGACCATATTAATGACCAAAGGCTCGTATTTCTGTGTGTTATTATGTTATAATTAAGTCTATGATTGGATATTTGATAGAGCAGTCTGACTGAGCGGTGGTAGGCAGCAGCAGGCTCATAAGCATTCATTCTCAAAACAGCACTTTCGTGCGTTTGCCAGCAGCTCTTCGCTGTGCTTCAAGCATTGAGCTGTTTATGACTTCAAGCCTATCAACTACCGAGATTAGGCTGGTGTAACTGATGTGAAATGGCTAGCTAGTTAGAAGGGTGCGCGCTAATAGCATTTCAATCAGTGACGTCACTCGCTCTGAGACCTTGTTCCCCTTTCCCCGATGGGTAACGATGCTTTGAGGGTGGCTGTTGTCGATGTGTTCCTGGTTCGAGCCCAGGTAGGGGCGAGGAGAGGGACAGAAGCTATACTGTTACACTGGCAATACCAAAGTGCCTATAAGAACATCTAATAGTTAAAGGTATATGAAATACAAATGGTTTAGAGAGAAATAGTCCTATAAGTCCTATAATAATTACAACATAAAACGTATTACCTGGAAATATTGAAGACTCATGTTAAAAGGAACCACCAGCTTTCATATGTTCTCATGTTCTGAGCAAGGAACTTAAACGTTAGCTTATTTACATGGCACATATTGCACTTTTACTTTCTTCTCCAACACTTTGTTTTTGCATTATTTAAACCAAATTGAACATTATTTATTTGAGGCTAAATTGATTTTATTGATGTACTATATTAAGTTAAAATAAGTGTTCATTCAGTATTGTTGTAATTGTCATTATTACAAATAAATAAATAAAAATCGGTATTGGCTTTTTTTTGGTCCTCCAATAAATCGGTATCGGTATTGAAAAATCATAAAATCGGTCAACCTCTAGTACGTACAGATCAATAAAGAAACAGACAGACATACAGACAGACAAACACAATCAACCCCAACACACACCACCCCAAAACACACGGGCGTGCAGGCAGACAGACAGAAAGACACACCACCCCCATACCTCCTGGTATCGTCATCCTCTTGTGTCCTCTGGGTCCTAACCCAGTTCTCCAGCTGCCTCATGGAGTTGGTTCTGGTCAGACTCTTCTCTGGCTCCTGGGCCTGCTGGTTCTGAGGCGGGTCATGGGCCTTCCCTGCTCCTCTGCCCAGGGTACCTACCACCTCCCCTGGGCTTTGGTCCCCAGCCCGCTCCCCAGAGCCATTGACCTGATGTGGGGCCATGTGCTGGGAGACCTGTACCTGGCGGGAGGCTGTAACTGCTGCTGCGATGGCTGCTGCCTGGGCTGGTTGGAGCTTGATGCTGTTGATTTTAGTCAGAGGCCTCTCAGCACTGCCATCCCTCTGGAATCCATACTTGTTCCCTTCACGGAGGGTTCCATACTTATCCACTTCCCTAAGGTTACCATACTTATCGAGCGTCCCATGCTTCTCTCCATCCCGCAGGGTACCACACTTACTCCCTTCCCGTAGGGTTTTATACTTCTGTCTTTCATCAAGGGTCCCATAACGATCTGACCGATCTTTCTCAGTCATAGACGTTTGCCTTTCTACCCCTTTCTGGAGGTTGTATTTCTGTCCATCTTTCTGGAGGGTGTATCTCTCTCCTTCTTTTTGCAGTGCATATCTCTCTCCATCCTTCTGTACCAAGTACTTCTCCCCGTCTTTCTGAGGTGCGTATTTCTCCATCTGAACATCTTTAGGCACAGAATATCGTTCGCCTCCATCTTTCTGCAAGGAATACCGCTCCCCGTCTTTTTGGAGGGCGTACCGCTCACCGTCTTTCTGCAACAGGTACCTCTCTCCGTCTCTCTGCAGCGTGTAGCTCACCCCGTCTTTCTGAAGGGAGTATCTCTCTCCGTCTTTCTGCAGGGTGTAGCGTTCCCGCTCTCTCTGGAGGGTGTGTTTCTCTGGGTCTTTGTGTTTCCTGTCCCCATCTGTGCGGTCCATGCTGCGGGTAATGGAGGGCTGGCGTGGCTCAAGGTTCCTCTCGTTGTTCTGGATCTCTGGTCGGGTCAGAACCCGGTTGTGGTTCAGGATGTTGTTCACCTCCTGGGGACAGCAGCGGTCCACGTTCAACTTATCCAGTCTGGAAGAGAGAGAGGAGGGGGAGAGAGAGCGATGGACGAGAGACAAGGAGGGAGAGAACAGGGATTGACAGGGATTGGAAACAGTAAGAGAAAGAAAAAAAGACAGATGAATGATAAAACGATGAAGATAAATATATACAGTGGGGAGAACAAGTATTTGATACACTGCCGATTTTGCAGGTTTTCCTACTTACAAAGCATGTAGAGGTCTGTAATTTTTATCATAGGTACACTTCAACTGTGAGAGACGGAATCTAAAACAAAAATCCAGAAAATCACATTGTATGATTTTTAAATAATTAATTTGCATTTTATTGCATGACATAAGTATTTGATCACCTACCAACCAGTAAGAATTCCGGCTCTCATAAACCTGTTAGAAGCCCTCCTGTTCTCCACTCATTACCTGTATTAACTGCACCTGTTTGAACTCGTTACCTGTATAAAAGACACCTGTCCACACACAATCAAACAGATTCCAACCTCTCCACAATGGCCAAGACCAGAGAGCTGTGTAAGGACATCAGGGATAAAATTGTAGACCTGCACAAGGCTGGGATGGGCTACAGGACAATAGGCAAGCAGCTTGGTGAGAAGGAAACAACTGTTGGCGCAATTATTAGAAAATGGAAGAAGTTCAAGATGACGGTCAATCACCCTCGGTCTGGGGCTCCATGCAAGATTTCACCTCGTGGGGCATCAATGATCATGAGGAAGGTGAGGGATCAGCCCAGAACTACACGGCAGGACCTGGTCAATGACCTGAAGAGAGCTGGGACCACAGTCTCAAAGAAAACCATTAGTAACAGACTACGCCGTCATGGATTAAAATCCTGCAGCGCACGCAAGGTCCCCCTGCTTAAGCCAGTGCATGTCCAGGCCTGTCTGAAGTTTGCCAATGACCATCTGGATGATCCAGAGGAGGAATGGGAGAAGGTCATGTGGTCTGATGAGACAAAAATAGAGCTTTTTGGTCTAACTCCACTCGCCGTGTTTGGAGGAAGAAGAAGTATGAGTACAACCCCAAGAACACCATCCCAACCGTGAAGCATGGAGGTGGAAACATCATTCTTTGGGGATGCTTTTCTGCAAAGGGGACAGGACGACTGCACCGTATTGAGGGGAGGATGGATGGGGCCATGTATCGCGAGATCTTGGCCAACAACCTCCTTCCCTCAGTAAGAGCATTGAAGATGGGTCGTGGCTGGGTCTTCCAGCATGACAACGACACGAAGCACACAGCCATGGCAACTAAGGAGTGGCTCCATAAGAAGCATCTCAAGGTCCTGGAGTGGCCTAGCCAGTCTCCAGACCTGAACCCAATAGAAAATCTTTGGAGGGAGCTGAAAGTCCGTATTGCCCAGCGACAGCCCCGAAACCTGAAGGATCTGGAGAAGATCTGTAGGGAGGAGTGGGCCAAAATCCCTGCTGCAGTGTGTGCAAACCTAGTCAAGAACTACAGGAAACGTATGATCTCTGTAATTGCAAACAAAGGTTTCTGTACCAAATATTAAGTTCTGCTTTTCTGATGTATCAAATACTTATGTCATGCAATAAAATGCAAATTAATTACTTAAAAATCATACAATGTGATTTTCTGGATTTTTGTTTTAGATTCCGTCTCTCATAGTTGAAGTGTACCTATGATAAAAATTACAGACCTCTACATGCTTTGTAAGTAGGAAAACCTGCAAAATCGGCAGTGTATCAAATACTTGTTCTCCCCACTGTATCAACAAGTCATTACCAGGCAGGTTCACAGAAAAACATATTTTCACATTTCAACAATGGACTCCTGCTGTGTGGGTGTCAGGCGTTGGGCTCTACTGCTACGTCTCCCCTCCTCCAACCTGCCTGACTATATGCCTGTCTGTCTGCCTGCCTGCCTGCCTGCCTGCCTCGGGGGACCAGAGAGGAGCAGAGGAAGTGAGTGTTTTTTAAAACATCACTATCTGCCCTCAGCACTCTGAGGGCATAGTGAGACATGGCTACTTTGACTGAGCAGCCATTCACTGCTGCAACCTTTCAGTCTGTTACAGAAAGGCCATTAACAGGTCTGGTACTCCAGAGGGAAATAGCTCAAGGCTAGCCACAGTTCTTTACCGCCTACTGCGCTCAGGGACAAGTCACAGTGACAGCCACTTGGGACTGCTAATCTAATGCTCCAGTACATAATGTATTTCTACCTGGGATTTTTCTAGTATTTCTCAGTGAGGTAAAAGGTACAGTAATGGCAGTATGTCCAATTTCTATTGGCAGACTTTAAGATGACAGCAGTGCTAAAGTACTTGCAGTGTGCAGACATACAAACAAACCTCCAGACACGGCCTGCATCACGCCACAATGATGAAGCTAGGACTGCTGGTGTGCTGTGCTTCCAGGACAGTGAAGAGTAGGTGTCACTGTCTATCGGAGTCTCTCCAGAGTATAAAGCGTTGTATGCCCATGTCGATAAGCCTTCACGAACAGCTCATGGCTAAAACACTGCAATTACCAACAGCACTAAAAGTATTTTGTTGTATCGAGTGTGAAGTGCAGAAGCAAGAAGAACTAACACTTCGATTTTGTTGCCTCTGATGTGCCACACCAACAGAAGAAAGAAAGTTTGACTGGAGGCAGTGAGGATGGGATACCATTGCTGTGGTGTATAGCCCTAAAGCTCTAGCTTCTTGTTCCCAGCTATTCATCTTCAACAAAACATCTGGTAATTGTCTTCTAAATTGATGTGATTTCTCGCTTCTGCAAGAAATACTGCAGTCTCTCACGGCTGTCCATTTGCTTACAAAACAAATGCAATCACTGTTGGTAGATTGCACGGTTCAGTTGGTAGCTTTCATTGCCATAGGTCAGGCAATCAAGGCTGGCTGGCTGCTATAGGAGGGATTTGGGTTTGTGGGCAATTCTATCTGGGTTTACCCACCTTCTGATTGGCTCTGTGTGGACCAGGGCTGCGTCCGTCATCACTTTCATCCAGGACTCCATGTCTTTGGCCGTGTCTGTGCAGAAGTAGTATGTCCTCATGTTGGAGTGGGTCGCCTAGCAGGGAGAGAGAGAGGGCGGGAGAGGGAGAGTTGGTAAGACAGAGGAGCGTGAGGAAGGTAAGTGGGTAACCTTGGCAAGACCGCAGGGAGTTTTTACATCACCTTCTTTGGAAGAGGTGTGCACGTGTTCGTCAGTCTGTCTGTGCACACACGCCTGTGTGTTTGAGCGTGAATGTGTGTGTGCATCCCTACCGCTCCAAGGCTGTGTAGCTAACTTTAATTACCTGCTAAGGCTTAGGACCATAAATATGAGCGACAGGGAGACACTCCAAGCTGAGTGTTACTCTCGTTTCCTGCTGCAGAGGCAGAGACCGACACCAAGTCAGCATCCCAATTGGCACCCTATTCCCTTTACAGTGGCTTGCAAAAGTAGTCACCGCCCTTGGCGTTTTTCCTATTTTGTTGCCTTACAATCTGGAATTAAAATTTATTTTTGGGGGGTTTGTATCATTTGATTTACACAACATGTCTACCACTTTGAAGATCCAAATATGTTTTATTGTGAAACAAACAAGAAATAAGACAAAAAAACTGAAAACTTGAGCATGCATAAATATTCACACCCCCAAAGTCAATAATTTGTAGAGCCACCTTTTGCAGCAAATACAGCTGCAAGTCTCTTGGGGTATGTCTCTATAAGCTTGGCACATTAGCCACTGGGATTTTTCCCATTCTTCAAGGCAAAACTGCTCCAGCACCTTCAAGTTGGATGGGTTCCGCTGGTGTACAGCAATCTTTAAGTCATACGACAGATTCTCAATTGGATTGAGGTCTGGGCTTTGACTAGGCCATTCCAAGACATTTAAATGTTTCCCCTTAAACCACTCAAGTGTTGCTTTAGCAGTATGCTTAGGGTCATTGTCCTGCTGGAAGGTGAACCTCCGTCCCAGTCAAATCTCTGGAAGACTGAAACATGTTTCCTCTAAAGAATTTCCTGTTTTTAGCGTCATCCATCATTCCTTCAATTATGACCAGTTTCCCAGTCCCTGCCGATGACAAACATGGTGTTCTCGGGGTGATGTGAGGTGTTGGGTTTGCGCCAGACATAGCATTTTCCTTGATGGCCAAAAAGCTAAATTTTAGTCTCATCTGACCAGAGTACCTTCTTCCATATGTTTGGGGAGTCTCCCACATGCCTTTTGGTGAACACCAAACGTGTTTGCTTATTTTTTTCTTTAAGCAATGGCTTTTTTCTGGCCACTCTTCCGTAAAGCTCAGCTCTATGGAGTGTATGTCTTAAAGTGGTCCTATGGACAGATACTCCAATCTCCGCTGTGGAGCTTTGCAGCTCCTTCAGGGTTATCTTTGGTCTCTTTGTTGCCTGTGGTTAATGCCCTCCTTGCCTGGTCTGTGAGTTTTGGTGGGCGGCCCTCTCTTGGCAGGTTTGTTGTGGTGCCATATCCTTTCCATTTTGTAATAATGGATTTAATGGTGCTCCGTGGGATGTTCAAAGTTTCTGATATTTTTTTTATAACCCTGATCTGTACTTCTACACAACTTTCTCCCTGGCCTGTTTGGAGAGCACTTTGGTCTTCATGGTGCCGCTTGCTTGGTGGTGCCCCTTGCTTAGTGGTGTTGAAGACTCTGGGGCCTTTCAGAACAGGTGTATATATACTGAGATCATGTGACAGATCATGTGACACTTAGATTGCACACAGGTGGACATGATTTAACTAATTATTTGACTTCTGAATGTAATTGGTTGCACCAGATCTTATTTCGGGGCTTCATAGCAAAGGGGGTGAATACATATGCACGCACCACTTTTCCGTTTGAAATTTGAAGTTATTTTTAAAATTTTACTTCACTAATTTGGACTATTTTGTGGATGTCCATTACATGAAATCCAAATAAAAACCCATTCAAATTACAGGTTGTAATGCAACAAACAAGGAAAAATGCCAAGGGGGATGAATACTTTTGCAAGGCACTGTATAGTACACTACTTTAGATCAGGGCTAGTGTACTATATAGGGAATAGGGTGCCATTTGGGATGCCTCCTAACACACATCAGAGGACAGGACAGACAGTAGGGGATGTGGGGGAGTAGAGAACGGATGGGTTTGTTACTGTGTTATAGACGGTGTCAATGTGTAGGAGTGAATTGGTGTTGACTGTGATGACTTGTGTGAAACGGTATGTGAGGATAACATGCTCAGAAGGTGGATATAGCATTGTATCAGTATATACTTTCCTTCATATTCTCTCTCTGCCCATCTTGCTCCAATCACCCTCTTGCCCATTGAGACTAGAAAATCTATTGACTTTATCATGGATCTAAGCACAAAGAGCTCTCCATATACAAACACATTTTCAGAGATTCTCTGAAAGGAAAGACCAAAAGCGCAAAGTGTGTGTGTCACAGTGTGTTTACACTAGAAAGCAGCGTCGCGCGGTGAAACATCAGAAGCCATTCACTTTCAATGGAAGGAAAGAGAGAGAAGCAGAGTGGGCGAGGGACCGTTGAGCGATGCGAACATGGGCGAGGGACCGTTGAGCGATGCGAACATGGGCGAGGGACCGTTGAGCGATGCGAACATGGGCAAGGGAGCTGAACAGGGTGAGACTAAAGCTGAACTATTCAAATCCTCCACGATATCGCGACGCAAGCGACAAATTGATGCTCACCATAGCTTCCTACCCCTACTGGATTGTCTGACAATGGCTGTTGATACATAGCACTACAAAAACTCAGTACAAAAGCAATAACTCTGCTGTGGTATAAATCAAATCAAATCAAATCAAATTTTATTAGTCACATACACATGGTTAGCAGATGTTAATGCGAGTGTAGCGAAATGCTTGTGCTTCTAGTTCCGACAATGCAGTAATAACCAACAAGTAATCTAACCTAACAATTCCACAACTACTACCTTATACACACACACAAGTGTAAAGGGATAAAGAATATGTACATAAAGATATATGAATGAGTGGTGGTACAGAACGGCATGGCAAGATGCAGTAGATGGTATAGAGTACGGTATATACATATGAGATGAGTACTGTAGGGTATGTAAACATAAAGTGGCATAGTTTAAAGTGGCTAGTGGTACATGTATTACATAAAGATGGCAAGATGCAGTAGATGATATAGAGTACAGTATATACATATGAGATGGGTAATGTAGGGTATGTAAACATTATATTAAGTGGCATTGTTTAAAGTGGCTAGTGGTACATTTTTACATAATTTCCATCAATTCCCATTTTTAAAGTGGCTGGAGTTGAGTCAGTATGTTGGCAGCGGCCGCTAAATGTTAGTGGTGGCTGTTTAACAGTCTGATGGCCTTGAGATAGAAGCTGTTTTTCAGTCTCTCGGTCCCTGCTTTGATGCACCTGTACTGACCTCGCCTTCTGGATGATAGCGGGGTGAACAGGCAGTGGCTTGGGTGGTTGTTGTCCTTGATGATCTTTATGGCCTTCCTGTGACATCGGGTGGTGTAGGTGTCCTGGAGGGCAGGTAGTTTGCCCCCGGTGATGCGTTCTGCAGACCTCACTACCCTCTGGAGAGCCTTACGGTTGTGGGCGGAGCAGTTGCCGTACCAGGCGGTGATACAGCCCGACAGGATGCTCTCGATTGTGCATCTGTAGAAGTTTGTGAGTGCTTTTGGTGACAAGCCGAATTTCTTCAGCCTCCTGAGGTTGAAGAGGCGCTGCTGCGCCTTCTTCACAACGCTGTCTGTGTGGGTGGACCAATTCAGTTTGTCCGTGATGTGTACACCGAGGAACTTTCCACCTTCTCCACTACTGACCCGTCGATGTGGATAGGGGGGTGCTCCCTCTGCTGTTTCCTGAAGTCCACAATCATCTCCTTTGTTTTGTTGACGTTGAGTGTGAGGTTATTTTCCTGACACCACACTCCGAGGGCCCTCACCTCCTCCCTGTAGGCCGTCTCGTCGTTGTTGGTAATCAAGCCTACCACTGTAGTGTCATCCGCAAACTTGATGATTGAGTTGGAGGCGTGCATGGCCACGCAGTCGTGGGTGAACAGGGAGTACAGGAGAGGGCTCAGAACGCACCCTTGTGGGGCCCCCAGTGTTGAGGATCAGCGGGGTGGAGATGTTGTTACCTACCCTCACCACCTGGGGGCGGCCCGTCAGGAAGTCCAGGACCCAGTTGCACAGGGCGGGGTCGAGACCCAGGGTCTCGAGCTTGATGACGAGTTTGGAGGGTACTATGGTGTTAAATGCTGAGCTGTAATCGATGAACAGCATTCTCACATGGGTATTCCTCTTGTCCAGATGGGTTAGGGCAGTGTGCAGTGTGGTTGCGATTGCGTCGTCTGTGGACCTATTGGGTCGGTAAGCAAATTGGAGTGGGTCTAGGGTGTCCGGTAGGGTGGAGGTGATATGGTCCTTGACTAGTCTCTCAAAGCACTTCATGATGACGGAAGTGAGTGCTACGGGGCGGTAGTCGTTTAGCTCAGTTACCTTAGCTTTCTTGGGAACAGGAACAATGGTGGCCCTCTTGAAGCATGTGGGAACAGCAGACTGGGATAAGGATTGATTGAATATGTCCGTAAACACACCAGCCAGCTGGTCTGCGCATGCTCTGAGGACGCGGCTGGGAATGCCGTCTGGGCCTGCAGCCTTGCGAGGGTTAACACGTTTAAATGTTTTACTCACCTCGGCTGCAGTGAAGGAGAGCCCGCAGGTTTTGGTAGGGGGCCGTGTCAGTGGCACTGTATTGTCCTCAAAGCGGGCAAAAAAGTTGTTTAGCCTGTCTGGGAGCAAGACATCCTGGTCCGCGACGGGGCTGGTTTTCTTTTTGTAATCCGTGATTGACTGTAGACCCTGCCACATACCTCTTGTGTCTGAGCTGTTGAATTGCGACTCGATTTTGTCTCTGTACTGGGACTTAGCCTGTTTGATTGCCTTGCGGAGAGAATAGCTACACTGTTTGTATTCGGTCATGCTTCCGGTCACCTTGCCCTGGTTAAAAGCAGTGGTTCGCGCTTTCAGTTTCACGCGAATGCTGCCGTCAATCCACGGTTTCTGGTTTGGGAATGTTTTAATCGTTGCTGTGGGTACGACATCGTCAATGCACTTCCTAATGAACTCGCTCACCGAATCAGCATATTCGTCAATATTGTTGTTGGACGCAATGCGGAACATATTCCAATCCGCGTGATCGAAGCAGTCTTGAAGCGTGGATTCAGATTGGTCGGACCAGCGTTGAACAGACCTGAGCGCGGGAGCTTGTTGTTTGAGTTTCTGTTTGTAGGCTGGAATCAACAAAATGGAGTCGTGGTCAGCTTTTCCGAAAGGGGGGCGGGGGAGGGCCTTATATGCGTCGCGGAAATTAGTATAACAATGATCTAGGGTTTTTCCAGCCCTGGTAGCACAATCGATATGCTGATAGAATTTAGGGAGTTTTGTTTTTAGATTAGCCTTGTTAAAATCCCCAGCTACGATGAATGCAGCCTCAGGGTGTGTGGTTTCCAGTTTACAAAGAGTCAGATAAAGTTCGTTCAGGGCCATCGATGTGTCTGCTTGGGGGGGAATATATACGGCTGTGATTATGATTGAAGAGAATTCCCTTGGTAGATAATGCGGTCGACATTTGATTGTGAGGAGTTCTAGATCAGGTGAACAGAATGACTTGAGTTCCTGTGTGTTGTTATGATGATCACACCACGTCTCGTTAATCATAAGGCATACCCCCCCGCCCCTCTTCTTACCGGAAAGATGTTTGTTTCTGTCGGCGCGATGCATGAAGAAACCAGCTGGCTGCACCGACTCCGTTAGCGTCTCTTGAGTTAGCCATGTTTCCGTGAAGCAGAGCACGTTGCAATCCCTGATGTCTCTCTGGAATGCTACCCGTGCTCGGATTTCGTCAACCTTATTGTCAAGAGACTGGACATTGGCGAGTAGTATGCTAGGGAGTGGAGCGCGATGTGCCCGTCTCCGAAGCCTGACCACGAGACCGCCTCGTTTTCCCCTTTTTCGGCGTCGCACAGGGTCGCCGGCTGGGATCAGATCCATTGTATTGGGTGGAAGGCAAAACACTGGATCCGTTTCGGGAAAGTCATATTCCTGGTAGGAACGATGATGAGTTGACGTTAATCGTATATTCAGTAGTTCCTCCCGACTGTATGTAATGAAACCTAAGATTACCTGGGGTACCGATGTAAGAAATAACACATAAAAAAACAAAATACTGCATATTTTCCAAGGAACGCGAAGCGAGGCGGCCATCTCTTTTCGGCGCCGGAAGTTTGTATACAGCGGGAAGACGTGCTTCCGCGTAACCTACCGCTGTCTATCACAAAATAAAGTTTCTTAACAGATATCCACACATTATACAATCCAGATCGATGGACAAGGAGTTACGGATTATAGATTTGCCTTCAGTAACAGGAAACAAGTACCCCCCCCCTAAACATTTTTCCCAAGTTATTTTTCGGACTCCGGCATTGCAACCACCTAGGCCGTCCACTCGCGGAAAGCGCAGCGTCCTTTATAGGGCTGTGTCTGTGTGTAAAGTACTGACCTTGAAGGCGTATTTCCTGCTGATGTGGTCGTCGACAGACAGCATGGAGATGTGGAAGCTGGGCAGCAGGATACTACCCAGGATGCCCTCCTCCTTCTCATCTACAGGACAGAGGACGAGAAGAATCGTCATATATGGTTTATAATGTCGATACAGACTTTGGAATAGTGCATTACGGACCATCTGGTGAAGGAAAGTCGGGAGAGATCCGAGGAGGGGGAACTATCAGCATTCTAACAGGACAGTGGACACCGGATGTACCGGAAACATAAAGGTGCCTGCGAAGTTCTGACGCATTATCTTCGGTCTGGGTGTGTTTCCCGTCTCAGATAGGACCATTTAGTCTGGAGTTTATCAGAGCATGGCAGGGAGGGTTGAGCATGGCGGGATGTTCACTTTCTTTCTTTACTAAGAACCCCCAAATCCCGGGCTTACAGCATGTTACACAGTAGGGTACCCAAACCAGACAGAACAACAAAACCGTTTCTCCTTGGGCCGCTTTGCCAAACAGCTATCATTTCACAGTCAAATTGAATCCTAACAGTGCAACTTGGTAAACAAACACACTAACTGGGGTGTGATAGCATAGCACCAAAGACAGACAAGGAAACAATGATGGAATCAATCCCTCTGCTTCTCAGAGTGTTACGTAAAGCTGGGTTGTATAATGCCTACACAGTGTTGTAACACGCCATCTGTAGAGTGCAGCATGACTGCAGCAAAACCAACAGAGCCCAAACTCAGCTTCAGGGTTTACTTTAAACGGGCAAGTACAGCGGAATTCCCTGCAGCACTCCATCCCTGCGTCTGCCCCGCTCTCTCTCTACTGCTGCATTATTAACTGAGAGGAGAGGGAGAGAGATCGAGAAGACGAAATGAGAACACAGCACCTCCTTCTGAAAGCAGCACCTCTACCCACATGTACATACTGTATTACCTCAATGACATACCTCGTACCCCTGCACATTGACTCGGTACCAGTAGTCCTTCTATATAGCCTTGTTATATTTTTATTGTGTTACTATTTCCTTTTTTATTTAGCAAATATGTGTCTTCTTTTTTTAACTGCACTGTTGGGAATGGCCTTGAAAATTAAGCATTGCACTGTCAAGTCTACAACACCTGTTGTATTCGGCACATGTGAACAATAACATTGGATTTGATTTCAAAATGGGGGTTTCACTAGATTCTACAAAGAAGAAGGTGACCTTAACCTTTAAGCTATGTGATGATATGAATTGATTTGATCATTCTGTGGCGACAGAGATCCTGACCAGAGCAGAACCATCAGTCAATCAGACACGGCCATTCATATTCCCCCAACAACCTCTTTCCTTCCTGCCTTCAGATAGACACAATTCCTAGTCAAAACTTTGCCTCTGAAAACTCATTGACAGACAGCACTTAAGTTCAAATGAAGTGAGTGAAGAAGATAAGAGCGCGAGAGAGAGCTAGATGTTGTTATCAGAAAGCATAGCACGTCAACACTCTTTTAAGAACTCTTCTCTCGTCTCTTGGTTTGCCAATAAACAGGAAATTCCCCTCTGAGCATGTCATGAAAGAGCTGGCTGATTGCACTCCGGGACCATTTAATTGAACAATTTATGGAAATTAAACTCTCTGAAACCTGGGAGAATTGTGTTACGTCTGCAGCAAATACGTTTGCCTTTTACTGCTAGCTATGATGCACCTGGTGGATGTCCTATACTCAAACTTTGACAGTGTGTTGCATTTTGAGTGTGTGTGTGTGTCTCACCTCTGTAGTAAAACAGGCACATGTCAGACAGCACAAACCACCTCTTCTTCCATAGCTTCATGCCCGTGCTGTCCTACAGGGGAACAGAAGATAGGAGAATACAATCAGATACTGAGACAGAGCAAAACATTTGGTAGAAGCGCTTCCTTGCCCTCTGATAAGCTAGGTGAGCCTTTCGACAATAAATGGCAAATTGCTTCCATCTATTCAAGCATTCGCTATCAGATCTAGTGGATAGAGCGGTGTTCCTCAATCCTGGTCCTGGATACCTATAGGCTGCGCTTGTTTTTCATCTAGACCTACCTTGATTTGCTGAATCAAACGCGTAAGTAGAGCTAGGCTAGAACCAAATCCTGCCCAACCTGCTGTCACTCAAGCTCGGCGTGGCCAACACTGTCACGGAGTTCAGGACGCAACGAACACACTCCCTCTGATCCCAGACAGTTTCATTAACCATAGCTATCTCCTCCCACTGAAGCAAATTGGCCCTATTTAATTCATATTTTTAATAACTACCAGGCAAGTTTCCCATTTCTGTTTTTATAGCTGTGTGTGTGTGTGTGCTTGAGTCTCTAGATAATAAGCTCCAGTCTTCTCTAACAATAATGGCTTCTCTTCTCACGATGCCTTTCCTTTTTTATTCATAACACAAATAATCTAAGACTGTTTGCTTGTTTTTCTTGTTTTCGTGTTCAGCTTCTTCTGATGCACGAGTAGGAGTACAAAGCCTTGCTGTCATCAAGAAAATATGTCCCCTTTAAGAGAACACTTTGGTTGTCAGGTTTGAGAAGGAGAAAAGGCAAGTCTTTCGAGAGAGAATCAATGCAGCTTTGAAAGGGTAATTCAGCATGGTAGAGAGGGAAGCATATAGGAGGAAGGTTATTGACAACAGCTCAACGCTAGTTGGAAACTGAGTGATGCTAATGTTGATCGTTGTCAGGGAGTGAGTGAGTGTGGGTGTGTTTGTGTGTTGTGTGTGCTAGGGGGTCGAGACACATTGACAAATTGACCCACAGCCAGAGCTTGGTGAGGGAGAGGAAATGCTCACGTTGCATTGTACAGGTTGAAAGATAATGAGCAAAATAGCAGTCTGTAAAGTGACCTGATTAATTGAGACAGAGAGAAAGTTACATCTAATCAAGGATGGTTGTCACTTTGCTTGAGGGACCAGGCCACCGTATCAGTACTAACTAAAACAAAAGACTAAGGCTATGTAAATGAGAATGACAAAATGATGCATCAACATTTAGACTGAATACAAGTGATAACAGATAACAAGAGATGAGGTCACCCCCCCCCCCCCAAAACCAATCTGATTTCAATCCACTGTCTGGGAATACAGATTCAAAGTTAATGCATCTCTTTCTGAATATGAATGAGGATGTCCCTGTTAAATAGATAACTGGATAACCTAACAGACGTGTGTGTGTGTGTGTGAGTGTGTGTGTGTGTGAGTCGGATGTTACACATTTAACCTTTACTAGGCAAGTCAGTGAAGGGGTTAGGGTCCCAAAGACCCTCCCCATTATTGATTAAGGGGACCTTAAGATTCATATGTTTTGCTGCAGGCCTTATAATAGATACTGTTGCTATGTGTCTAAAAACTCTGCCACTATACGTTGAACAAGCTATCTATATTAGTCTTTGTGGTTAAGCCCTGGTTGTTGTGAGAGTGTGTTTGCAGGCTAGGTCTGAGTCAGACCGAAACTAGATAAAGAGAAGTAACCACTGTCTGGTTTTGACATTTTGATCTTGTGTGACAGTGGACAATGCTAATAAATTCAGAAAAGCTACTGTACTAGGTTACCTCAGCTTATTGTTACACACATACATTGACGTAGGTGATCATACCACCAGGGAGAGATCACATGTATAAAATCAGCTGTGCCCTTAGGTGGGGTGCAGAACTTACTCTGAAACATACAACGGTGTTTCCGTTGTCAACTTCTGTCTGCAATTGCATTAATAAAGGTTTGATTGATTTACTTAAAGAAGATATTGTCCGATTGCTGATTTCACCAATAAGCCAATGATCGACAAGGAACAAACCCCGACTTCAGTTAAGAACTAATTCTTATTTACAATGACGGCCTACACCGGCCAAACCCAGACGACGCTGGGCCAATTGTGCGCCCCCCTATGGGACTCCCAATCCTGGCCGGTTGTGATAAGCCTGGATAAACCCCTATGACATTGTCAAGTTCCCTTTGAGTGTGTGTGTGTGTGTGTGTGTGTGTGTGTGTGTGTGTGTGTGTGTGTGTGTGTGTTTACAGTGCCTTCGGAAAGTATTCAGACTCCTTGACTTTTTCCACTTTGTTACATTACAGCCTTATTCTATAATGGATTATAACCCATAATGACAAAACGAGAAAAAAAAACAACCGAAAACCTTATTCACATAAGTAGACACTCTAAATTGAGCTCAGGTAGACCCTGTTTCCATTGATCATCTTGAGCTGTTTCTACAACTTGATTGGAATCCACCTGTGGTGAATTCAATTGATTGGAAATGATTGGGAAAGGCACGCACCTCTCTATATAAGGTCCCACAGTTGACAGTGCATGTCAGAGCAAAAACCAAGCCATGAGGTCGAAGGAAATGTCCGTAGAGCTCCGAGACAGGATTGTGTAGAGGCACAGATCTGGGGAAGGGAATGAAAACATGGAAGCTTGGCCAAACTGATCAATCGGGGGAGAAGGGCCTTGGTCAGGTAGGTGACCAAGAACCCGATGGTCATTCACAGAGCTCCAGAGTTCCTCTGTGGAGATGGGAGAACCTTCCAGAAGGACAAGCATCTCTGCAGCACTCCACCCATCAGGCCTTTATGGTAGAGGGGCTAGACAGAAGCCACTCCTCAGTAAAAGGCACATGACAGCCCGCGTGGAGTTTGCCAAAAGGCACCTAAAGACTCTCAGACCATGACAAACAATATTCTCTGGCCTGATGAAACCAAGATTGAACTCTTTGGCCTGAATGCCAAGCTTCACGTATGGAAGAAACCTGGCACCATCCCTACGGTGAAGCATGATGGTTGCAGCATCATGCTGTGGGGATGTTTTTCAGCAGCAGGGACTGGGAGACTAGTCAGGATCGAGGCAAAGATGAACGGAGCAAAGTACAGAGAGATCCTTGATGAAAACCTGCTCCAGAGTGCTCAGGACCTCAGACTGGGGCGAAGGTTCCCCTTCCAACAGGACAATGACCCTAAGCACACAGCCAAGACACTGCAGGAGTGGCTTTGGGACAAGTCTCTGAATGTCCTATAGTGGCCCAACCAGAGCGTGGACTTGAACCCAATCGAACATCTCTGGAGAGATCTGAAAATAGCTGTGCAGCAACGCTCCCTATCCAACTGGACAGAGCTTGAGAGGATCTGCAGAGAAGACACCCAAATACAGGTGTGCCAAGCTTGTAGCGTCATACCCAAGATGACTCGATGCTGTAATCACTGCCAAAGGTGCTTCGACAAAGTACTGAGTAAATGGTCTGAATACTTATGTAAATGTGATATTTCTGTTTTTTGTCTAAACTTGTTTTTGCTTTGTCATTATGGGGTATTGTGTGTAATTTGATGAGGAAAAATAATTGTATCAGTTTTCGAATTGATTGTATGTCTGTGTGCAGGTGGCTATCCCCTCAAAGCCCTGTCACACAGACTCTCTCCTCAACCCACTGATGAAGACTGTGTAGGCTGCACACTTCCAACACCCACTCATCATCATACATACTGCAATCAGCCATTTGATTTGCTCAGGTTCTGCAATTCTCTGGACTATTTTGAGAGTAAATTGCAATGAAGAAGTCATTTAGTCAAGTTCTTCTATTCTGGGAACTACAAATGATGTACAAACTTTCCAATACCTGTTTGTAAAGCCAGTTGCTCTTGACCGCCGGGGCATTGGGGTTCCTCTTAATAGAGTTGGACCTCTTGCCAAAGTTGTGGACCTTTTTGTAAGACCTTGAAGGCTGAAAATGTAAATGGCCAAACTGTCAGTTTACTGTATATAAAAACATTTATATACAGAGCCGTGAAAAAGTATAGGCCCCCTTTCTGATTTTCTTTATTTTTGTATATTTTTGATACTGAATGTTATCCGATCTTTAACCAAAACCTAATATTAGATAAAGGGAAGCAGAGTTTACAAATAACAAAACAATTGTATTTATTTCATAAACAGTTATGCAACACCCAATGCCCCTGTGTGAAAAAGTAATTGCCCCCTTCCACTCAATAACTGGTTGTCCCACCTTTAGCTGCAATGACTCCAACCAAACGCTTCCTGTAGCTGTTGATCAGTCTCTCACATCGCCATGGACGAAATTTGGCCCACTCTTGCATGCATAACTTCTTTAACTCAGCAACATTTATGGGTTTTCAAGGATGAACTGCTTGTTTCAAGTCCTGCCACAACAATTTAATTGGGATTAGGTCAGGACTTTGACTAGGCCATTCCAAAACTTCTAATTTGTTTGTTTTCAGTAAAATTGTTTTATTTAACTACGCAAGTCAGTTAATAAGAACAAATTCTTATTTACAGAACAACATATTTTTGCCTTGTCAGCTCGGGGATTCGGTTACTGGCCCAACGCTCTAACCACTAGGCTACCATCATTGTCTTGCTGCATGACCCAGCTGCGCTTCAGCTTCAGTTCGATGCGTCCCCAAACCATCACACTACCACCGCCATGCTGACCCCAAACCATCACACTACCACCGCCATGCTGACCCCAAACCATCACACTACCACCGCCATGCTGACCCCAAACCATCACACTACCACCGCCATGCTGACCCCAAACCATCACACTACCACCGCCATGCTGACCCCAAACCATCACACTACCACCGCCATGCTGACCCCAAACCATCACACTACCACCACCATGCTGACCACAAACCATCACACTACCACCGCCATGCTGACCCCAAACCATCACACTACCACCGCCATGCTGACCCCAAACCATCACACTACCACCGCCATGCTGACCCCAAACCATCACACTACCACCGCCATGCTGACCCCAAACCATCACACTACCACCGCCATGCTGACCCCAAACCATCACACTACCACCGCCATGCTTGACCGTTGGTATAAGGTTCTTACTGTGGAATCGAGTGTTTGGTTTCACCAGGCATAATGGGATCCATTTCGTCCCAAAAATTCTACTTTTGACTCATCTGTCCATAGAATATTCTTCCAAGAGTCTTGATGATCTTCCAGATGCTTTTTGACAAACTTGAGTCAACTTTTTGGACGACATGGGTCCCATTATATCTGGCGAAAACCAAACACCGCATTCCACAGTAAGAACTCATACCAACGGTCAAGCATGGCGGTGGTAGTTGAATGGTCTGGGGATGCTTTGCTGCCTCAGGAACTGGTCGATGGGTCATGCAGCAAGACAATGATCCCAAACACACAATCAAGTCTACATGAAAATGGTTAAAAAGCAAAACATTTAAAGTTTTTGTAATGGCTTAGTCAAATTCCAGACCTAATCCCAATTGCGATGTTGTGGCGGGACTTGAAAACCTACAAATGTTGCAGAGTTAAAGGAGTTCTGCATGCAAGAGTGGGCCAAAATTCCTCCACAGCGATGTGAGAGACTGATCAACAAGACTGATCAACAACTACAGGAAGCACATGGTTGCAGTCATTGCAGCTGAGGTGGCACAACCAGTTATTGAGTGTAAAGGGGCAATTACTTTTTCACACAGGGGCATTGGGTGTTGCATAACTTTGTTAATTAAATAAATAAAATAAATACACTTTTTGGGGGTTATTTGTAAACTCAGGTGCCCTTTGTCTAATATTAGGTTTTAGTTGAAGATCTGATAAGTATATATTTTTTTGCAAAAACAGAAAATCAGAAAGGTGGCAAATACTTTTTCATGGCACTGTATATATACACTGAACAAAAATATAAACACAACATGTAAAGTATTGGTCCCATGTTTTATGAGCTGAAATAAAAGATCCCAGAAATGTTCCATTCGCACAAAAATATTATTTCTCTCAAATGATGTGCACTAATTTGTTTACATCCCTGTTAGTGAGCATTTCTCCTTTGCCAAGATAATCCATCCACTTGACGGGTGTGGCATATCAAGAAGCTGATTAAACAGCATGATCATTACACAGGCACCTTGTGCTGGGGACAATAAAAGGCCACTCTAAAATGTGCAAGTTTGTCAGACAACACAATGCCACAGATGTCTCAAGTTTTGAGGGAGCGTGCAATTGGCATTATAACTGCTGGAATGTCCACCAGAGCTGTTGCCAGAGAATTTAATGTTCATTTCTCTACCATAAGCCGACTCCAACGTTGTTTTAGAGAATTTGGCAGTACGTCCAACCGGCCTGAACAGCAGACCACGTGTAACCACGCCAGCACAGGACCTCCACATCCGGCGTCTTCACCTGCAGGACGTCTGAGACCAGCCACCCAGACAGCTGATGAAATTGAAGAGTATTTCTGTCTGTAATAAAGCCCTTTCGTGGAGAAAAACTAATTCTGACTGGCTGGGCCTGACTCCCCATTGGACGTGCCTATGCCCTCCCAGACCCACCCATGGCCCACCCCTGCCCAGTCAGGTGAAATCAAAAGATTAGGGCCTAATGAATTTATTTCAGTTGACTGATTTCCTTAACTGTAACTCAGTAAAATCGTTGAAATTGTTGCATGTTGCGTTGTTTTTGTTCAGTATATATACAAATACATTTCTGAAGATGCATAATTAGAGGAGGAGAGTTACAAATTCATTCAAAATATCCTCCTTCATCAGTAAATATAGGTGAAGACCATTAACATGCATTTGGCGTTGGTGTTAAACAAATAAAGTTAAAAAGCAAACAGAAGGAAGAGGTACAGTATTCACCTCATTAAACTACCCCATTCTACAAGACCATCTTTACTGAGAGAGGGAGAGCGAGAGAGAGATAGATACAGAGAGAGACAAAGAGAGAGACTAATTTACAGCATTGTAGAACCTTCTATCCATCCCTACAGCAGCAGAGCATAGCGCTACAGTCCCTCGAGCCACAATAGAGTTCTATAGTATGTCATAATAACCATAAAACCTAGCAATCAAACAGGGAAATGGTTCCAATCCAGAGCGTCATGGTATTTGTAGTTCTTTATGATAGCCACATTAGCAGCTAATCAGCATTAAAAAAAATTTTTTGGGGGGGGGTGATTAATCCAGGCGAATATATTGATAAAAGTCACCTTGTCCGAGAGAGATTTACACGATTATCAAACCGTCGCGCCAGGGTAAGCCTACACAAAACACAGCCCTTATTTTAAGTGTATCTAAAATCCCAGATGGGAAAAATGAACGGTGGAAAAATGACTGGAACCATTTGACCGCTAGATTTTATGGGTATTATGACACCTCCACCGTGGAGCTCTATGGTAGCTCATCAATAATTAAAGCTCATTAATAAATACATGCCACCAAGCTATACCTTTGGTCAGTGTAAGCAGAAGTAAAACATCATTAATTCATGAAAGCATGCTTTTCATTTGATCAAAGCATGCATATTTATTCACCAGTCTATTAAGCATTTATAAACGGACACGCTGTGACAGGGCTGGGATAATCCAGCATATATTATCTCATGTAGAATCTCTGTTCTGATACTCTCTGTGGACTAATACAGCTCTCACAACATTGAACTAATGGAGAAAATGGGAGAGATCACTGACCCCACAAGACCTCTCAACATCCCAGAATTGGGACCTCTATCTCCCCTCTCACAGGCCCCTATTAACCAAGTCACTCTTGATACAATACATTAATCCAACCCGGTCCTTGTACATGCACCAGAATTGCATGACATCCATTACCAGTGGCAACCATGTGCTCTTTAGGAACCACCAACTTCTAATCCTCTCAGATCTATACTAGTGCTTAGGGCATGGGTCTAGTGGTCTATTAGGGGTAGGGTGTACATGCCGACGTGGTGCTCTTACCCGGGTGGCAGGGCTGCTGCCAGGGTAGGTGCTGTAGTCTGACCCTCCTGTGTAGTTAGACGCCTCGCTCATGGTGCTCATCGGGCGCTCCTTCTTCACCCGGTCGCTCTCCTCTGATGGAGCCTGCTCTGGAGCCTTAGGCCTGGGTGTGGGAGGAGAGAGAGAGAGAGACAGAGAAATGCAGGAGGACATGAGAAAAGCGACTAGAAGACTACACAAATGAGGCTGGGACTCAACTTCTGTGGGATTAATGGGCGGGTTAAGAGGCGACACGGTGCAGTTGTGTGTATGACACTGATTGCTCTGCGAATGAGCTGCCTAATGGCCAAACCTGTCTAGCTCTATCGGTTCGCCAGTTTAAACTCCAACCCCAATGAGAGCCCGTCTCTGTTAGAGCCAAACCCTGCCATTAGAGAGAGAGAGAGAGACAGAGAGAGAGACAGAGACACAGAGAGAGAGAGAGAGAGAAACAGAGAGAGAGAGACAGAGAGAGAGAGACAGAGAGACAGAGAGAGACACAGAGAGAGAGACAGAGAGAGACAGAGAGAGACAGAGAGAGACAGAGACAGAGAGACACAGAGAGACAGAGACACAGTGAGACAGAGAGAGATAGAGAAGGCAAAAAGAGGCAGGCCCCATAAATCAAACCAATTACTCATTCTGTCTCACATCTGATATATTCCTCCAAGTCAGACCACTTTAAATCGCCTGACAACTTTGCCTGACAAACTAAATGTGCATGTCCCAGTCCAGTGGAAGGCCAATACCAAATGCAGGAAAGTTCAAGGTCCCCCAGGATAAACTACCCAGCACCATAAAAGATTGTAATGCTTATAACAACAGTAACAAAAAATAAGCTAAGCTCGCCTATAAATCTTCCTATTTGCAGAGTTGATACATCTAGAGTTGTATTCAGATCAGTATTGTCTCTGAGCAGTGGCCTGTATTCTGTGATATCTGGAGCGTGGAGGGGGGTAGAGAGAATATCTGTATCGGTCTGTCTGGGAGATAATAAAGCTGGGTTTAAGGTCCCCACCTCACAGGAACAAACACCTTGAACATGAGGGTACACTGCTGCTGATTTCAGCTCTGGCAACAGATAAGGTATGACAATCCACTCTACCGTCTTCTCCCCTCTCCTCTCCGGCCAGCTATCATTCCCTGAAGCTTGACAAATATTATCCTACATTTTCGCTTACCCCATTCCTCTCCTCTACTGTAATCGTCACCTCTACTCTCCAACCCGCCATATAAACAGGTCAGCCTGTATGTCCGTCAGAGTCTGTGACATGTTTGGACCATGTGTATGACGCTTGCATGCAGGGACGTTGCAGGACTGGTCAGACAGGACAGGAGGTTATAACAGGATTGTTATGACAGGTATGTGAATGTGACTTAGACATGTGAATGTAGGGGCAAGGTTACTTCACAGATACACATCAGTTCAGCTTGGTGTTCAAAAACACAAAGGCCAGGCCACAAATAGGATCGCAACGGCTGCTGTTCACTGACACACAACGACACATACATTCTTAACAGTACACGGAGCGTACAAAACATTAGGAACACCTTCCTAATACTGCACCCCCTTTGCCCTCAGAACAGCCTCAATTCGTCGGGGCATGGACTGTACAAGGTGTCGACCGCATTCCACAGGGATGACTCCAATGCTTCGCACAGCTGTGTCAAGTTGGCTGGATGTCCGTTGGTTGGTGGACCATTCTTGATACACACGGGAAACAGCAGCGCTGCAGTTCTTGACACCCTCAAACCGGTGCGCCTGGCACCTACTACCATATCCCATTCAAAGGCACTTAAATATTTTTTCTTGCCCATTCACCCTCTGAATGGTACACATACACAATACAAGCCTAAATTGTCTCAAGGCTTATAAATCCTTCTTTTAACCTGTCTCCTCCCCTACTCAGTCTATGTTATGGAAAGAGCAGGTGTTCCTAATGGTTTGCAGGTGTTCCTAATGGTTTGTACACTCAGTATATATATCAACATTAAAAACCTATTTATAGTGAATTGCTAGACAGATATTTCTACGTTGTTATCTTCAAAGTGGATAATTGTCTTCACAGCCCATTTGACTGGATTAATCTCCATTGTGGCTTTACATTCCTTTATACAACGCATGCCCGGGGTATTCCCTAAATGCTTGTCAAATTATGTTTCTGTGGGCTGGTGAACCGCGCGTGACCTTCCCAAGCCACGCGGATTATCACGAGTTAATTCAAGCATCTGTGAGAGAAGGAGGGATATTAACAGATATTAAAAATGGCACTCTTCTTAGCTGAACCTGGAAAGTCTCCAACTTCAACGCTTGTCTCCAGTCAAGGCTTTCCAGCATTAATGTGTGTGTGCGCATTTCCAAGTGCGTCAGAGGCAGGCTCAGTGAATAGATCTGTGAATTGCGGGGCAATTGACTCCTGTATGAGTGGATGACATCAGTCCTGATGACAACATCAAAAGAACTGAAGAGGGACTCATACAAATCATGCTTAGATCATACAGTCTTTCAATAGGCAATCACTTTCTTTGTCACTTTTCGCTCTCTCGTTTTCCTTTTCTATGGATCTCTTTGTTCCTCTCTCGCCTTAATGATGCTTCTCTATCTCCCCCAGGTCTTTATCTCTCTGCCATCTGTATGGCTCCACCTTCCCCTCCTTCTCCCTCCCACACCCTCTCTCTCTGTTACCTCTGCTAGTAGAAATCCCTAGCAGTAAACCGGAGTAGGACCTCTCTGAGAAGCGCTGTCGACCCACACAGCCAGGCTCCCAGATCATACAGCCTCTGCATCATGATCAATGGCCCCTGTGTGTGTTAGTGTGTCAGCAGGGAGGATAAGAGAGGAAAATGAAGATAAAGGTTACAGAACATGCCTTAGAAGTGAAGCATTTCTTAAAGCTGCATTGTAGTTTGTTACTGTCCGAAAGACCTGGGTTCAAATAGTATTGGTTTTCTTTCCAATACTAGTTTCTGTCTGGAGAATCAAATGGACAGAGTTTTGCATCTCCGTGACAATTCCATTGCGCCAAGCAAGCTCAATCAATGATTAAGTATTTGAATGAAAACAAATACTATTTGAACCCATGTCTGCTGTCTGTCTATGCAGGGTCTGTTTAGCTAAATAAGTAGTGACTGTGTGTCAGTCTGAACACTGAGACTATCATTATCAGAGAGGTAAATGGTAGACCCCGCTGCGAGGAACAATGATATAATGTGACACAGGCTTGGAGACAGAATGTATTTTACCTGTTGCGATCACACACACACACACACAC
Source organism: Salvelinus alpinus (assembly GCF_045679555.1). Classification (NCBI taxonomy): domain Eukaryota; kingdom Metazoa; phylum Chordata; class Actinopteri; order Salmoniformes; family Salmonidae; genus Salvelinus; species Salvelinus alpinus. The sequence goes on from NC_092122.1 coordinate 7,804,797, forward strand.
ACGCAATAGTTGTTTCATGATGAGAGCTAAGCTTGATTTATTTCTATTAAATATACTTAAAGACAAATCAGAAGGCACAAATAAATCTTGCACATCTTAGCATTAGCAACGCATAGCAGGATTTCAGGCAATCCAACACACGGCACACGCAGCATACGGTTAGTAGTTGGACTGACTTAATGAGACAGCGATAAAGGCAGGACTTCCAGAGAGATGAATTAGCTGGGGTTCTCCACAGAAAGACAGATGAAGAGGCTTACGCTTAATAGCAAAGTAGAGCAAAGCATCCATCCAGCCCATAGGCATGTATACTATATTACCTGTTTGATACAGGGTCTGTAACCGGGTGTGTAACCGGGTTGACTGTTACAGGGTTGACTGTGACAGGGTTGACAGTACCAGGATCTGTAACAGGGTGGACAAGCTTTGCAGAAGTCACGCTAGAAAACAAAAAGGGAAGGAAACAAAATGAACTGAATTAAAGAATAATATCAAACAATATAACCTGAAAATATCAAACATATGATACACTAATTATATGTAATCGTGACATTTAACAAATAAACATTCACATCAAACTTAAATGAAATTATAATTGTAGTCTTCAGGGATGTGTTCAGGCCACACACTCTCTAGATGCTTTTCACTGAATATCCATCGTGAAGAGAACATTACAATTGCATTAATATATGCCATTTAGCAGACACTTTTATCCAAAGCTTAGTCATGCGTACGGGTGGTCCTGGTAATCGAACCCACTATCCTGGTGTTGCAAGCACCGTGCTCTACCAACTGAGCTACAGAGGACCATTGCGGTTTATATTACATAAGCCCATTACCTAGCGCTAATTGACTGTTCCCCTCTAGGCTACTGGCAGCTCTGTACTGTAATTAAGGGATGGGTTTGTTGGGAGGACAGTCCCTTCTCCTTGCCTACTTCCTACTCTCTACCACCAGTCTCTCTCTCCCTGTGCCATATGAAGGCTGCCCCCTGCATAGCCCCTAGCTTTAGGGCTTCTTCCCTTGCTTGCTCACATTTGGATGCCACGCAGCGTTCAAATATATCATCATAATATGGTAATTTTGCAGATGCTTTTATCCAAAGCCACTTACAGTTAACACATACTGAACGTGGCCCATGTGGTTATCACATCTAGTATTCAGGAGAATTGCACATCAGAAAGCTGACTCCCACCTAAAACGAAATACAGTGATCTTTTCTCATCTCGTCTTGAAGCAAGACAGGGTTCATATCAACAGCTCTGATGGCAAAACCATCACCAGTTGAATACCAACCCAGGCTGCCATCTTCCTTTAGCATGCAGCTTATGTGCTGTGATATCAATATCAGTTTCCCTCCAGAGTAAAACTAGCTGATTGCTGTCCAGCCCCTTCCTCCCCCTCAAACCTAACTGCAGTTTGGTCTAGCATTAAAATGTGGCAAGGTTCTACATTCTCTGTGAATTGATTCATATATTTTAGAGGGGGAAGATAGAGGAGAAAGAAGAGAGGTGAAGAGAGGATGATTGACAGGGATGGAGCAAGAGAAGAAAGAGGCAAGAGCGAGAAAGGAAAGAGGAAGACGAGACGGAAGAAAGAGAGCGAGGAAGTGGAGAGTGAAAAGAGGAATGTAGAAGAATGTACAGTGCCTTCAGAAAGTATTCATACCCCTTGACTTATTCTATATTTACGTCCTCGTTTAAAAAAAAAATCTCACCCATCTACACACAATACTCCTTAATGCTAATTTATTGAAAATGAAATACAGAAATAGCTCATTTACATAAGTATTCACCCCCCCGAGTCAATACTTTGTAGAAGCACCTTTAGCAGTGATTACAGCTGTGCGTCTTTCTCGGTACGTTTTTAAGTCTCTTTCCACTATTGGATTGTGCAACATTTGTCAATTATTCTTTTCAATATTCTTTAAGCTCTGTCAAATTGGTTTATGATCACAGCTAGACAACCATTTTCAGGTCTTGCCATAGATATTCAAGTAGATTAAAGTCAAAACTGTAACTTGGCCACTCAGGAACATTCGTCGTCTTCTTGGTAGGCAACTCCAGTGTAGATTTGACCCTGTGTTTTAGGTTATTGTCCTGCTGAAAGGTAAATTCATGTCCCAGTGTCTGGTGGAAAGCAGACTGAAATTGGTTTTCCTCTAGGATCTTGCATGTGCTTAGGTCTATTACATGTATTTTTTATTCTGAAAAACTCCCCAGTCCTTAATGATAACAATCATACCCATAACATGATGCAGCCATCACGATGCTTGGAAATATGGAGAGCGGTACTCAGTGATGTGTTTTGCCTCAAACATAACACTTTGTATTCAGATAAAAAAGTGAATTGCTTTGCCACATTTTTGCAGTATTACTTTAGTGCCTTGTTGCCAACAGGACACATGCTTTGGAATAGTTTTATTCTGTACAGGCTTCCTTCTTTTCACTCTGTCATTTAGGTTAGTATTGTGGAGTAACTAGAATGTTGTTGATCCATCCTCAGCTTTCTCCTATCACAGCCATTAAAATCTGCAACTGTTTTAAACTTACCATTGGCATCATGGTGGAATCACTGAGCGGTTTCCTTCCTTTCCAACAACTGAGTTAGGAAGGACACCTGTATCTTTGCAGTGAATGGGTGTATTGATACACCATTCAAGTATAATTAATATCTTCACCATGTTCAACGGGATACTTTTTAAATGTTTACTCATCTACCAATAGGTGCACTTCTTTGCGAGGCATTGGAAACCTCCCTGGTCTTTGTGGTTGAATCTGTGTTTGAAATTCACTGCTCGACTGAGGGACCTTACAGATGTGTGGGGTACAGAGATGAGCTATTCACTCAAAATCATGTTACACAATATTATTGCACACAGAGTGAGTCCATACAACTTATTATGTGACTTGCACATTTTTACTCCTGAACTTATTTAGGCTTCCCATAACCAAGGGGTTGAATACTTATTGACTCAAGAAATTTCAGCTTTTCATTTGTAAACATCATTTCACTTTGACATTATGGGTTATTGTGTGTAGGCCAGAGACGAAACACCTAAATGTAATCCATTTTAGATTCAGGCAGTAACACAACAAAATGTAGAAAAGTCAAGGGGTGTGAACACTTTCGGAAGACACTGTAAATGTTGCTGTGATGGATGGTGAGAGCAAGGCCTCTCCTTTAGGCCCAGGGCCATTGCAGAGGTGGCGGACATTTTAAATCTAATTCTGAGTGCTGAATAAGTTGTGAAGAAACACATGGCCATTAAAGTTGCAATATGCAGAAATCGTTCCACTCTTTCCTGGTTGCTAAAACTCTAATGGTTCGCCTAATTTCAGTTTATGTGACAAAATAAGTTAGTAAAGTGTAGAGAATCACTGTACCATCTAAACCACTGAAATATATTAGCCATAACCAAAAATATTGTTTCTTGGGTGGCTTGAAGCTGGTGTATAAAACTGAAAGTAAAAGACGCATAAACAAAGCTTTAGAACGGGAAGCATAGAAATAGCTCATATGAAACAGATCTACTGCTTCTTAGACTCGCTTTCAAGTGGAATGATAGTTCTATAACTCACCTTTCTATGCGAATTTGGTCGGGTCACCCAAAAAGTGACATATTGCCACTTTAAGACTCCATTCATTCAATCAATCAATCAATCAAATGTATTTAAGAAGCCCTTTTTACATCAGCCGATGTCACAAAGTGCTATACAGAAACCCATCCTAAAACCCCAAACAGCAAGCAATGCAGATGTAGAAGCACGGTGGCTAGGAAAAACTCCCTAGAAAGGCATGAACCTAGGAAGAAACCTAGAGAGGAACCAGGCTATGAGGGGTGGCCAGTCCTCTTCTGGCTGTGCCGGGTGGAGATTATAACAGAACATGGCCAAGATGTTCAAACGTTCATAGATGACCAGCAGGGTCAAATAATAATAATCACAGTGGTTGTACAGGGTGCAGCAGGTCAGCACCTCAGGAGTAAATGTCAGTTGGCTTTTCATAGCCGAGCATTCAGAGTTAGAAACATTAAAGAGTGGAAGACATCAAAGTTGGGGAAATAAATAGGAAACTTGAAAATATTACAATATTAAAAAATGGTGAAAGGGTATAAACTAATGAGCCAAGAAGTTCACTTTTGAATAGTTTCTTTTGTCTGGATATTAGGCACAAACACACACACGACACTAAGTGACATTTCTGCACTATAAAGTGGAGCTCAGTGGTTTGTGCCTGAGGTCTAAGGAGATTAAAGCAGAGGTTTATCACACTGTAAATAACTCATTACAGGGTCTGGCTGGACCAGGAGCACTGATCCTATTGAGAAAGAGAGAGAGCGGGAGAGAGGAAGAGAGAGAGAAGAAAGTTTGAGAGAGAGGGGGAGTATGGGGTGTGGGAGGGACAAAGGGAGAGACGAAGCATGAGGAAGAGAGTGAAAGAGGGAGAGAGGAAGGGTGGGGGAATATGGGTAAGTGGAAAGAGATGGAGAGAGAGGTGGGTTGAAGAAGTGTAAGCTGGTTATCAATGAGGAGAGCTTCCTTCAGAACACCATTAATCCACGTTACACCCGCTATTAGGTCTGTAGGGAAGGTGGAGGTATGTGAGGGAGAGGTGACATTTATCTGAAGTAGATTACTTTTCATCCCCTATTCGCTTCTAAAACTTTCCTTTTTCAGAGATGTATAGAGATTCTTATACTAGAGTTTTATAAAAAGGTGTTTTGACGTGTCAATCACCTGGGAGAAAGGTGATAGTGTCGACCAGGATTCAAGGACAGCAGTTCAGTTCAAAGAACGTTAAGCGAACACACTTTCAAAATGCAGTGCTGGTCATAAAGCAGAGGTTGCTCTACTCCATTTATTTGATTCTATATCCAGTATATTATATCACATTTTGTCACCTGCTGCATTAGTCTTTCACATCCACTGTTATTTTACAATTGTTTTTACTATTTTAATTTATATCTGAATTGATCTCGAGTTTAAATTTGCATAGAAATGTTGTGTGTTAGCTTTTCACACCTTTTTATTAAATAAGCACCTTGAAAAGCATTTGCGGTAAGAAAAGTGATATATAAATGAAGTTTGATTGATTGATAATACAGTCTTCAGACAGACCGAGAGAGACTGAGTGACAAGGCCAGCCAAATTAACATTGCTTTGTTATCCGCCCACAGATAGGCAGACGCTCACTGGATAATCAGGATGTGAAGTTGTGTTCTTCCACTGGGAAGAACGAACACATCACTTGCTTTCTGATGTTTCAAGCATTCTGTTATGTCGTTCTCACAACGTGCAAGGAGTTGAATAACCAACACATTCCGGCAGTCAAGGCTTGGTCAGCCCAAGAACCCTAACGAAGGTGGTGGTGTCGAGTTGGTGTTTGAGATGAAAGAAACATGTTATACAAGTTGAATTTCCTTTATATGACTGATGTAAAAGCATGTTTTCCATTTTCGTTCTCGTGATCGGAGGTGACCCTCGTTCACACAAACCTTTTTGTCTGTCACCAACACACCTCAGTCTGTTATTTGACTTTCTCGCCTCACTTCCAATTAACACACTGAGGAGAATATTTGCATATTACCCTCAGACACCTCAGTGCGGTGCTAATAGAAAGAGCAGACATGGGTTCAAATAGTATTTGAAATAATGTAAAATACCTTAGATGGGCTTGATTGAGCTTGCCTGCCAAAATGGAACCAATGGAATACTCACAAAAGTCCAAACCATTCCCACCTGGCACTCCAGCTAGGCTAAAGCAAACGCTAAAATAAATGGAATTTTAATTCAAGTCTGAGGAGGAGAGTGTGACAGAGGGGATAATTGGGACGGGGTGCAGAGCAGATTGGAGGGGGGCTATCACTCAACGGCACAGCCAGGAAGGAAGGAACAGACTACAAATCTCCAAAACACCTAATGTTCCTTCCAGAAAAATAGGATTCGAACTGAGTCATGACTGCATCTGAGATGGACCATATAATTGCCTAAATTCTTTGTTTTTGAGGTAAAATGAGAAAATGGCTGCCAAGCTTAAGCAATTTCTCCATCTCTCTCTCCGGCTTTCAGTACGTGTCTCTCTCTGTCTCGCAGTACGGGTCCCAGTCACTCTCTCTCTCTGTCTCAGTCACTCTCTCTCTGTCAGTCACAGTCTCTGTCTCTCCGGCGCTCTCTCTCTCTCTCTCCGGCGCTCTCTCTCTCTCTCCGGCGCACTCTCTCTCTCTCTCCGGCGCACTCTCTCTCTCTCTCCGGCGCACTCTCTCTCTCGCACTCTCTCTCGCTCTCCGGCGCACTCTCTCTCTCTCCGGCGCACTCTCTCTCTCTCTGGCGCACTCTCTCTCTCTCTCTGGCGCACTCTCTCTCTCTCTCTCCGGCACTCTGTCGCTGTCACTCTGTCGCTGTCACTCTGTCGCTGTCACTCTGTCGCTGTCACTCTGTCGCTGTCACTCTGTCGCTGTCACTCTGTCGCTGTCACTCTGTCGCTGTCACTCTGTCGCTGTCACTCTGTCGCTGTCACTCTGTCGCTGTCACTCTGTCGCTGTCACTCTGTCGCTGTGTCACACGCGCTCTGTCGCTGTGTCACACGCGCTCTGTCGCTGTGTCACACGCGCTCTGTCGCTGTGTCACACGCGCTCTGTCGCTGTGTCACACGCGCTCTGTCGCTGTGTCACACGCTCTGTGTCGCTGTGTCACACGCTCTGTGTCGCTGTGTCACACGCTCTGTGTCGCTGTGTCACACGCTCTGTCTCGCTGTGTCACACGCTCTTTGTCTCACGCACACTCTGTCTCTCAGTCATGCACACTCTGTCTCTCAGCCACGCTCTCTATCTCTCTCTCTCCCTCCGACACACTCTCTCTTTCTCTCTCTCCCTCCGACACACTCTCTTTCTTCCTCCGACGCACTCTCTCTCTCTCTCCCTCCGACACACTCTCTCTCTCTCCCTCCCTCCGACACACTCTCTCTCTCTCTCTCTCTCCCTCCGACACTCTCTCTCTCTCCCTCCGACACACTCTCTCTCTCTCTCTCTCCCTCCGACACACTCTCTCTCTCTCTCCCTCCGACACACTCTCTCTCTCTCCCTCCGACACACTCTCTCTCTCTCCCTCCCTCCGACACACTCTCTCTCTCTCCCTCCGACACACTCTCTCTCTCTCCCTCCGACACACTCTCTCTCTCTCCCTCTATATGAGTTACAGAACTTGGGCAGAACTATCATATACTGTTATACTGTACTCTGTACCGACTTCTGCCTACAATTGAATTACTAAAAGGATAATTTTAAGACTTAAACAAAGAGTCTGTGTTTCCTTTCCATTACTAATGTATGCTTGATAATTATATAGACCTGATCATTTGTTGAAGAAATTGACCACGTCACTCTCTCGCTCGCTCTCTCTGTCCGCTTGCTCGCTCGCTCTCTCTGTCCGCTCGCTCGCTCTCTCTCTCTGTCCGCTCGCTCTCTGTCACTCTCCATTCCACTACGGTGGTGGTTGGTCTTACAAAAACAATATATTGTCAACATGAAAGAAATATATGAACGACATCGTGATTTAGCACTACCAAATTATATATTGTGCAGACTCTGGTTAGCTACCTAGCAGCGACCTAAGATGTAGCTGTCTGCAGGTCTGTCCATTCCTACTCAGTGCAGGATAGAGAAGGCAGGAGGAGGAAGGTGGAGGCTGAGAGACACCATTCTCTGTCTGTTTGGAAGGCTAGAGTAAACAACTCGGGCTTCTCCATACACATGCACGTACATGCCCGCACACACACAGCAAGCTAGACAAGTCCAACGATATGGACTTTGCTGGGGGACAGCTTGCAGGGGGAGAAGAGAGAGGAGGGTGCGTTGGGTAACACGTTCTGTTCCGGTTGAGGATGTCTGGACAGCTCTAAAAAGGCCTTTGAGCCTGAACTCCGAGATGTACACATACACAAAGACAGGCCCTCTCTACTCCTACGCACCTCCTCCCTCGCTTCTCCTCCCTCCATCCTCTCTCTACCGTGGGTGTTTTTGGAACATGTGTCTGAGAGCTCTTATCAGAGCTTGGCAGGAAAGATGATTGGTGAAGTAGCTACGCAGCCTTCCATTTCCATATCCTCTCCAACAGTTCTGCAGCTGTAGCCACGGCACAGTTGAACCAAACACACTCCCGTTTTCCCTCAGATTAAGTTGAGCCGAAGACAGGGAAGGTGAATGGTGAAGTAGCAAACGCTGCCTTCCATTTCAAATGTCTCTGGTCTCGCTGAACTCCAAGCAGTTAAACCCAAACCAAACTCACATTTCCCTGTGCTTTCTTAACGTTTCTTTAGAAGAAGGGAGACAGAGGCCTAGTTCATCCGTCTTACGCAGGGTGCTTTGTGTGAAGCGGAGGTCTGGCACCCTGGATCAGACGTCACAAGACTCTTCGGCGGCTCCAGGAGTGCAATACACTTTCTAGTCCATAAAAGCCACTCTTCTCACAGCGTCTCCGTCAATTTACAACGGCATAAAAGCTCAAACTGTGAATATATGCCATTGTGAATACATGCTCAACTACTGAATGAATATTTTATGTAAACACCACATAACCAATTTAGTACATCATTTAACATGCAATGTACTGTGACATGATCTGACAGTAATGTGGACCCTGAAGCATTACTGGAGGACAAAGTTGTGTGTTTTATAAGTTTCATATGAATGTGATTTGTTGACAACTTCCCTGCATTTCAACTCACACTTTTTTATTCATCTTGTGCCATAAAGACTGGACACACGATGCAGGGGTGAGACCAACCCGGCATTATAGGTTAATGTGTATGCATGCAAGTCCACTTGAGGGTATGTCATTACACTGGCATGTATGTTGAGTCATTCCACTGGTCAGGGAGTGGAAGAGAAGAGACTTACTGTTCGTTGACGACAAAGATGCAGTTGTCTTGTGAAGGAAGACCAGAGACTGGATGCTTACAGGTCACCTTCCGCTCATTGTGACTGGAGAGAGAGAGAGATAGAGAGAGAAAGAAAGGTGGGGGAGGGGGAGAGAGAGAGAGGGCACATTAGACCACCAAAATCATACATGAAGTAGAATTAATTAATGACAGCATTGTTAACCATATTACCCATTTGTCAACCAGCCAATAGTAACAATATTACCCATTTGTCGACCAGCCAATAGTAACCATATCACCCATTGTTAACCAGCCAATAGTAACCATATCACCCATTGTTAACCAGCCAATAGTAACCATATTACCCATTTGTCAACCAGCCAATAGTAAACATGTTACCCATTGTTAACCAGCCAATAGTAAACATGTTACCCATTGTCAACCAGCCAATAGTAACCATATTACCCATTGTTAACCAGCCAATAGTAACCATATTACCCATTTGTCAACCAGCCAATAGTAAACATATTACCCATTGTTAACCAGCCAATAGTAACAATATTACCCATTGTCAACCAGCCAATAGTAACCATATTACCCATTGTTAACCAGCCAATAGTAACCATATTACCCATTGTTAACCAGCCAATAGTAACCATATTACCCATTTGTCAACCAGCCAATAGTAAACATGTTACCCATTGTTAACCAGCCAATAGTAAACATGTTACCCATTGTCAACCAGCCAATAGTAACCATATTACCCATTGTTAACCAGCCAATAGTAACCATATTACCCATTTGTCAACCAGCCAATAGTAAACATATTACCCATTGTTAACCAGCCAATAGTAACAATATTACCCATTGTCAACCAGCCAATAGTAACCATATTACCCATTGTTAACCAGCCAATAGTAACCATATTACCCATTGTCAACCAGCCAATAGTAACCATATTACCCATTGTTAACCAGCCAATAGTAACCATATCACCCATTTGTCCACCAGCCAATAATAACCATATTACCCATTTGTCAACCAGCCAATAGTAACCATATTACCCATTGTCAACCAGCCAATAGTAAACATGTTACCCATTGTTAACCAGCCAATAGTAACCATATCACCCATTGTTAACCAGCCAATAGTAACCATATCACCCATTTGTCAACCAGCCAATAGTAACCATATTACCCATTGTTAACCAGCCAATAGTAACCATATTACCCATTGTTAACCAGCCAATAGTAACCATATCACCCATTTGTCAACCAGCCAATAGTAACAATATTGCCCATTTGTCAACCAGCCAATAGTAACCATATTACCCATTGTTAACCAGCCAATAGTAACCATATCACCCATTTGTCAACCAGCCAATAGTAACCATATTACCCATTGTTAACCAGCCAATAGTAAACATGTTACCCATTGTTACCCAGCCAATAGTAACCATATCACCCATTGTTAACCAGCCAATAGTAACCATATCACCCATTGTTAACCAGCCAATAGTAACCATATTACCCATTTGTCAACCAGCCAATAGTAAACATGTTACCCATTGTTAACCAGCCAATAGTAAACATGTTACCCATTGTCAACCAGCCAATAGTAACCATATTACCCATTGTTAACCAGCCAATAGTAACCATATTACCCATTTGTCAACCAGCCAATAGTAAACATATTACCCATTGTTAACCAGCCAATAGTAACAATATTACCCATTGTCAACCAGCCAATAGTAACCATATTACCCATTGTTAACCAGCCAATAGTAACCATATTACCCATTGTCAACCAGCCAATAGTAACCATATTACCCATTGTTAACCAGCCAATAGTAACCATATCACCCATTTGTCCACCAGCCAATAATAACCATATTACCCATTTGTCAACCAGCCAATAGTAACCATATTACCCATTGTCAACCAGCCAATAGTAAACATGTTACCCATTGTTAACCAGCCAATAGTAACCATATCACCCATTGTTAACCAGCCAATAGTAACCATATCACCCATTTGTCAACCAGCCAATAGTAACCATATTACCCATTGTTAACCAGCCAATAGTAACCATATTACCCATTGTTAACCAGCCAATAGTAACCATATTACCCATTTGTCAACCAGCCAATAGTAACAATATTACCCATTTGTCAACCAGCCAATAGTAACCATATTACCCATTGTTAACCAGCCAATAGTAACCATATCACCCATTTGTCAACCAGCCAATAGTAACCATATTACCCATTGTTAACCAGCCAATAGTAAACATGTTACCCATTGTTAACCAGCCAATAGTAACCATATTACCCATTGTTAACCAGCCAATAGTAACCATATCACCCATTGTTAACCAGCCAATAGTAACCATATTACCCATTGTTAACCAGCCAATAGTAACCATATTACCCATTTGTCAACCAGCCAATAGTAACAATATTACCCATTTGTCAACCAGCCAATAGTAACCATATTACCCATTTGTCAACCAGCCAATAGTAACCATATCACCCATTTGTCAACCAGCCAATAGTAACCATATTACCCATTGTTAACCAGCCAATAGTAAACATGTTACCCATTGTTAACCAGCCAATAGTAACCATATTACCCATTGTTAACCAGCCAATAGTAACCATATCACCCATTGTTAACCAGCCAATAGTAACCATATCACCCATTTGTCAACCAGCCAATAGTAACCATATTACCCATTGTTAACCAGCCAATAGTAACCATATCACCCATTTGTCAACCAGCCAATAGTAACCATATTACCCATTGTCAACCAACCAATAGTAAACATATTACCCATTGTCAACCAGCCAATAGTAACCATATTACCAATTGTTAACCAGCCAATAGTAACCATATCACCCATTTGTCAACCAGCCAATAGTAACCATATTACCCATTGTTACCCAGCCAATAGTAACCATATCACCCATTGTTAACCAGCCAATAGTAACCATATCACCCATTGTTAACCAGCCAATAGTAACCATATCACCCATTGTTAACCAGCCAATAGTAACCATATTACCCATTTGTCAACCAGCCAATAGTAAACATGTTACCCATTGTTAACCAGCCAATAGTAAACATGTTACCCATTGTCAACCAGCCAATAGTAACCATATTACCCATTGTTAACCAGCCAATAGTAACCATATTACCCATTTGTCAACCAGCCAATAGTAAACATATTACCCATTGTTAACCAGCCAATAGTAACCATATTACCCATTGTCAACCAGCCAATAGTAACCATATTACCCATTTGTTAACCAGCCAATAGTAACCATATCACCCATTTGTCGACCAGCCAATAGTAACCATATTACCCATTGTTAACCAGCCAATAGTAACCATATCACCCATTGTTAACCAGCCAATAGTAACCATATTACCCATTGTTAACCAGCCAATAGTAACCATATCACCCATTGTTAACCAGCCAATAGTAACCATATTACCCATTGTCAACCAGCCAATAGTAACCATATCACCCATTGTCAACCAGCCAATAGTAAACATATTACCCATTGTTAACCAGCCAATAGTAAACATATTACCCATTTGTCAACCAGCCAATAGTAACCATATTACCCATTGTTAACCAGCCAATAGTAACCATATTACTCATTTGTCAACCAGCCAATAGTAAACATGTTACCCATTGTTAACCAGCCAATAGTAACCATATTACCCATTGTTAACCAGCCAATAGTAACCATATTACCCATTTGTCAACCAGCCAATAGTAACCATATTACCCATTTGTCAACCAGCCAATAGTAACCATATCACCCATTGTTAACCAGCCAATAGTAACCATATTACCCATTTGTCAACCAGCCAATAGTAACCATATTACCCATTTGTCAACCAGCCAATAGTAACCATATCACCCATTGTTAACCAGCCAATAGTAACCATATCACCCATTTGTCAACCAGCCAATAGTAACCATATTACCCATTGTTAACCAGCCAATAGTAACCATATTACCCATTGTTAACCAGCCAATAGTAACCATATTACCCATTTGTCAACCAGCCAATAGTAACCATATTACCCATTTGTCAACCAGCCAATAGTAACAATATTACCCATTTGTCAACCAGCCAATAGTAACAATATTACCCATTTGTCAACCAGCCAATAGTAACCATATCACCCATTGTTAACCAGCCAATAGTAACCATATCACCCATTTGTCAACCAGCCAATAGTAACCATATCACCCATTTGTCAACCAGCCAATAGTAACCATATTACCCATTTGTCAACCAGCCAATAGTAACCATATTACCCATTGTTAACCAGCCAATAGTAAACATGTTACCCATTGTTAACCAGCCAATAGTAACCATATTACCCATTGTTAACCAGCCAATAGTAACCATATCACCCATTTGTCAACCAGCCAATAGTAAACATGTTACCGATTGTTAACCAGCCAATAGTAAACATGTTACCCATTGTTAACCAGCCAATAGTAACCATATTACCCATTGTTAACCAGCCAATAGTAACCATATCACCCATTTGTCAACCAGCCAATAGTAAACATGTTACCCATTGTTAACCAGCCAATAGTAAACATGTTACGCATTGTCAACCAGCCAATAGTAACCATATTACCCATTGTTAACCAGCCAATAGTAACCATATTACCCATTGTTAACCAGCCAATAGTAACCATATCACCCATTTGTCAACCAGCCAATAGTAACCATATTACCCATTGTTAACCAGCCAATAGTAAACATGTTACGCATTGTTAACCAGCCAATAGTAACCATGTTACGCATTGTCAACCAGCCAATAGTAACCATATTACCCATTGTTAACCAGCCAATAGTAACCATATCACCCATTGTTAACCAGCCAATAGTAAACATTTTACGCATTGTTAACCAGCCAATAGTAACCATATCACCCATTGTTAACCAGCCAATAGTAAACGTGTTACGCATTGTCAACCAGCCAATAGTAACCATATCACCCATTTGTCAACCAGCCAATAGTAACCATATTACCCATTTGTCAACCAGCCAATAGTAACCATATTACCCATTGTTAACCAGCCAATAGTAACCATATCACCCATTTGTCAACCAGCCAATAGTAACCATATCACCCATTGTTAACCAGCCAATAGTAACCATATCACCCATTTGTCAACCAGCCAATAGTAACCATATCACCCATTTGTCAACCAGCCAATAGTAACCATATCACCCATTTGTCAACCAGCCAATAGTAACCATATTACCCATTTGTCAACCAGCCAATAGTAACCATATTACCCATTGTTAACCAGCCAATAGTAAACATGTTACCCATTGTTAACCAGCCAATAGTAAACATGTTACCCATTGTCAACCAGCCAATAGTAACCATATTACCCATTTGTCAACCAGCCAATAGTAACCATATTACCCATTGTTAACCAGCCAATAGTAACCATATTACCCATTGTTAACCAGCCAATAGTAACCATATCACCCATTTGTCAACCAGCCAATAGTAACCATATCACCCATTTGTTAACCAGCCAATAGTAACCATATCACCCATTTGTCAACCAGCCAATAGTAACCATATCACCCATTTGTTAACCAGCCAATAGTAACAATATTACCCATTGTCAACCAGCCAATAGTAACCATATTACCCATTGTTAACCAGCCAATAGTAAACATGTTACGCATTGTCAACCAGCCAATAGTAACAATATTACCCATTTGTCAACCAGCCAATAGTAACCATATTACCCATTGTTAACCAGCCAATAGTAACCATATTACCCATTGTTAACCAGCCAATAGTAACCATATCACCCATTTGTCAACCAGCCAATAGTAACCATATCACCCATTTGTCAACCAGCCAATAGTAACCATATTACCCATTGTTAACCAGCCAATAGTAAACATGTTACCCATTGTCAACCAGCCAATAGTAAACATGTTACCCATTGTCAACCAGCCAATAGTAACCATATTACCCATTGTTAACCAGCCAATAGTAAACATGTTACGCATTGTCAACCAGCCAATAGTAACCATGTTACGCATTGTCAACCAGCCAATAGTAACCATATTACCCATTGTTAACCAGCCAATAGTAACCATATCACCCATTGTTAACCAGCCAATAGTAAACATATTACGCATTGTTAACCAGCCAATAGTAACCATATAACCCATTGTTAACCAGCCAATAGTAACCATATCACCCATTTGTCAACCAGCCAATAGTAACCATATCACCCATTTGTTAACCAGCCAATAGTAACCATATTACCCATTTGTCAACCAGCCAATAGTAACCATATTACCCATTGTTAACCAGCCAATAGTAACCATATCACCCATTTGTCAACCAGCCAATAGTAACCATATCACCCATTTGTCAACCAGCCAATAGTAACCATATCACCCATTTGTCAACCAGCCAATAGTAACCATATTACCCATTTGTCAACCAGCCAATAGTAACCATATTACCCATTGTTAACCAGCCAATAGTAAACATGTTACCCATTGTTAACCAGCCAATAGTAAACATGTTACCCATTGTTAACCAGCCAATAGTAACCATATCACCCATTTGTCAACCAGCCAATAGTAACCATATTACCCATTGTTAACCAGCCAATAGTAACCATATCACCCATTTGTCAACCAGCCAATAGTAACCATATCACCCATTTGTCAACCAGCCAATAGTAACCATATCACCCATTTGTCAACCAGCCAATAGTAACCATATTACCCATTGTTAACCAGCCAATAGTAAACATATTACCCATTGTTAACCAGCCAATAGTAAACATGTTACCCATTGTTAACCAGCCAATAGTAAACATGTTACCCATTTGTCAACCAGCCAATAGTAACCATATTACCCATTTGTCAACCAGCCAATAGTAACCATATTACCCATTGTTAACCAGCCAATAGTAAACATATTACCCATTGTCAACCAGCCAATAGTAACCATATTACCCATTGTTAACCAGCCAATAGTAACCATATTACCCATTGTTAACCAGCCAATAGTAAACATGTTACCCATTGTTAACCAGCCAATAGTAAACATGTTACCCATTGTTAACCAGCCAATAGTAACCATATCACCCATTTGTCAACCAGCCAATAGTAACCATATAACCCATTGTTAACCAGCCAATAGTAACCATATCACCCATTTGTCAACCAGCCAATAGTAACCATATCACCCATTTGTTAACCAGCCAATAGTAACCATATTACCCATTTGTCAACCAGCCAATAGTAACCATATTACCCATTGTTAACCAGCCAATAGTAACCATATCACCCATTTGTCAACCAGCCAATAGTAACCATATCACCCATTTGTCAACCAGCCAATAGTAACCATATCACCCATTTGTCAACCAGCCAATAGTAACCATATTACCCATTTGTCAACCAGCCAATAGTAACCATATTACCCATTGTTAACCAGCCAATAGTAAACATGTTACCCATTGTTAACCAGCCAATAGTAAACATGTTACGCATTGTCAACCAGCCAATAGTAACAATATTACCCATTTGTCAACCAGCCAATAGTAACCATATTACCCATTGTTAACCAGCCAATAGTAACCATATTACCCATTGTTAACCAGCCAATAGTAACCATATCACCCATTTGTCAACCAGCCAATAGTAACCATATCACCCATTTGTCAACCAGCCAATAGTAACCATATTACCCATTGTTAACCAGCCAATAGTAAACATGTTACCCATTGTCAACCAGCCAATAGTAAACATGTTACCCATTGTCAACCAGCCAATAGTAACCATATTACCCATTGTCAACCAGCCAATAGTAACCATATTACCCATTGTTAACCAGCCAATAGTAACCATATCACCCATTTGTCAACCAGCCAATAGTAACCATATTACCCATTGTTAACCAGCCAATAGTAACCATATCACCCATTTGTCAACCAGCCAATAGTAACCATATTACCCATTGTTAACCAGCCAATAGTAACCATATCACCCATTTGTCAACCAGCCAATAGTAACCATATCACCCATTTGTCAACCAGCCAATAGTAACCATATCACCCATTTGTCAACCAGCCAATAGTAACCATATTACCCATTGTTAACCAGCCAATAGTAACCATATCACCCATTTGTCAACCAGCCAATAGTAACCATATCACCCATTTGTCAACCAGCCAATAGTAACCATATTACCCATTGTTAACCAGCCAATAGTAACCATATCACCCATTTGTCAACCAGCCAATAATAACCATATCACCCATTTGTCCACCAGCCAATAGTAACCATATTACCCATTTGTTAACCAGCCAATAGTAACAATATTACCCATTTGTCGACCAGCCAATAGTAACCATATTACCCATTGTTAACCAGCCAATAGTAAACATATCACCCATTTGTTAACCAGCCAATAGTAACCATATCACCCATTTGTCAACCAGCCAATAGTAACCATATTACCCATTGTTAACCAGCCAATAGTAACCATATCACCCATTTGTCAACCAGCCAATAGTAACCATATTACCCATTGTTAACCAGCCAATAGTAAACATGTTACCCATTGTTAACCAGCCAATAGTAAACATATTACCCATTTGTCAACCAGCCAATAGTAAACATATTACCCATTGTCAACCAGCCAATAGTAACCATATCACCCATTTGTCAACCAGCCAATAGTAAACATATTACCCATTGTCAACCAGCCAATAGTAAACATATTACCAATTGTCAACCAGCCAATTGAGGAGCAGTAGGAAGATGAGGATTAGTGTCCCTCTCCACACTACACAATGTCCTGTTGAAGAACAACGAACAGCAGACACAATGCCTACACACCTTGAGTGGGGGGTGGTGCTAAACTTCAGCATGGCAGCCCATCTGTTTTCTGACCTGGGTCAAACACTCTTCTACACATCACCATCTAACATAGTTCTTCCACTGACACTATCCTCTGTTCTCTCGCGTGACGAACAGCTACCCAGCCGTGGATCTTCAACACTGCTGCAGAATACAAATGATCCACCCCTCTCTAGAAGCCCCTAACTGCTCCAGTCATATGCCCTAGATCACAAGAGCACAGCTAACAGGCTGTTTCACAGCAAGTGGTGACCTATCTATAAATACAATTACAGCACCTCAGCCAGTCAGACAGAGAGAACACAGACAGAACGAGAGACCTCTGTAGCCGGCACTCTGTAAGACACAAGCAGCTTTTCACGCAGAGTGGAGGGGAGGCAGGGGAACGCTTAGTGCTGATAAAGACTACAGAGAACAGAGCTCTCTTTTCTGCTCCAAACACACTGAGGGTAGGAGGACAGACTGTACAGACAGAGAATACGCTTGTCTCATGGATTTAACAGCTCTCTAGGCTCATCTGGACATGGATGGGTATCTGAAAGAGAAGTGTACTGTATATTTATCAATTGATTGTCTCTGGGAGGCAGCAGTGTGGGCTTGGACACACACTGTATGATGCCACGGACCCACACACACACAGTATGATGCCACTCCCTCACACACACACACACTGTATGATCAAATCAAATCAAGTTTATTTTATATAGCCCTTCGTACATCAGCTAATATCTCGAAGTGCTGTACAGACACCCAGCCTAAAACCCCAAACAGCAAGCAATGCAGGTGTAGAAGCACGTGTGTGTGTGTGTGTGTGTGTGTGTGTGTGTGTGTTGATGCCACGGACCCACACACACTGTATGATGCCACTGCCTCACACACACACACACTGTATGATGCCACGGACCCACACACACACAGTATGATGCCACGGACCCACACACACACACACACACTGTATGAGGCCACGGACCCACACACACACACTGTATGATGCCACTGCCTCACACACACACACTGTATGATGCCACGGACCCACACACACACACACACACACACAGTATGATGCCACGGACCCACACACACACACACAGTATGATGCCACGGACCCACACACACACACACACACAGTATGATGCCACGGACCCACACACACACACACAGTATGATGCCACGGACCCACACACACACACACAGTATGATGCCACGGACCCACACACACACACACACACACTGTATGATGCCACGGACCCACACACACACACACACACACACACAGTATGATGCCACGGACCCACACACACACACACTGTATGATGCCACGGACCCACACACACACACACACACACACACACACACACTGTATGATGCCACAGACCCACACACCGTATATGATATCCCTGCAGGCGTACCGAGTGTCTCAGCTGGGCTGTAGTTAGCTAGGCTTGTGGCTGAAACACCTGGTTTCATCTGTAACTTGCTAAAATACCACTGCCACACACACACTGGCATTCTCCACTGCTGTAGGGCCTGCTGTAGCTCTTGTGCAATACAACACACTTCAGTTAACTCAACACTGGAGCAAGAGAATAGTCTGGCCTGCAGGAGTCACAGATGGAGATGGAACACTCCTCTCTCTCTACGGATCGGTCTCCTACTAAGGCCATGCCAGGGGGTCTGCTGTGCAAATCTACCCAGTGAAGCAGCAGTGTTCGTGGGCTTGGTCTCTGGACTGTGTCCCTGCTGGAGATGTTCCAGCCCTGACATCCAGGACACAGTCACAGCTGAGCCACAGAGACATGTCGCCTGTACTGTCTATTATTAACTGCGCTCCATGTCTTCCATCTGTCACATAGAATCACAAAGCACAATCACTCAAAGGCACGACATGACAGGATCTGCTTTTATTCATGAGTTCTGGAGATTACCCAAGTGCATGTGTGTGTAAGTGTGTGTGTGTGTGTGTGTGTGTGTGTATATATGTCAAGGCTGTGGAGACACCACCAGGGCGTCTCAGAAGTGTTTCCACTTGGCCTTCCCCCCCCCCCACTTCGAGTAACAAGAAATCAAGATGGCAACGTGGGAAATGATAAACAAAACTCAATGAAAGGGGGAAGCTGTACTTTCTGAAAGCGGTGGGAAGACCATGATCATCAGTCAGAAAATCAAAAACAACTGCATCCTCCAATGGCTCTCCAGTATCAGAGAGCAACATCAATTTCCACTGGTTAAAAGGAAGAGCAATAATGTCTTTCTAGCCTCTGAGGACAACTTATATACACACACTCACTGTCAGACTCAGTCATGCTAAAAGTAATAACGTATCATGAAATTACAACCTGGGGCTTGTCAATAAAGCCGCAACAGACTGCCTCTGAGCCAAAACCGAAACATATATAACGAACAAAAAAAATATTACCTCAGATGTTATGCACCATTTTCCCTCCCAGATACACTGATGTTGTTATGTGTGATGTGGGGCAAGCCATGCCATAACGAGCCGTGACTTGAATTACAGCTGGAGCACACCACACACACATTGCTTAGAGTCGACAGAGGAGGCCGAGGCAGAGAGAGATAAGGATCACCTTGAATTACAGCCATTAAATAAGTCTGCAGAGTACCTTAGTGTACTCTTCAGCGAGGCATCGCATGACTGATTATCAACAGCGGCTGTATGTTCTACTCATTTTCTGAACATTGCAAGGTGAAACAGAAGGGTATGAAGTAGTGAATTCTATGGAATTCTTTTGAATAGCTTTTCTATTAACCCCCCAGAAAGAGGATGATCTATTCTCTTTAACATGCAAGCAACGTTGAGTATAAGGACAGGAGCTGAATTGTAAACAGACGGGGAAATAAAATCAGAGAGAGCAGTATTTTATGCCAAAGCAGTATGTCACCGCTTTCTTCTGAAAGGTCATTGTTTCTGCTCCGGTGACTGGTCTGTTGCAGCGCTAGGTAGGTAGGTAAGGGCGGTAGGGTTAAGAGCGTAGGGTCAGTAACCGAAAAGGTCGCTGGTTCGAATCCCAGTGCCGACAAGGTGAAAAACCGGCATGTGCCCTTGAGCAAGGTACTTAACTCTAACTGCGCCACGGTCGCCTTCAATATGGCTGATCCCTGGCCGTGACCCACTCCACTCTCCGAGGATGTCTCAGTGGGAGTTGGGATATGCAACAACAAAAACATTTAAATCTTTTCACATCTCGCACTCGAACAGCAGTGAAACAGGACAAATATAAGTACCCCCCCCCCCCCCATACGGAGAGGATTACACCACCTGTCAACTGGCTGTCCATCAGGAATGTGAAAAACTCCAGGGCATTTAATCTCAAAGAAAAACTCCTGGCCCTACCAATAACGGATGCCTTCAAACTCTAAAACAGCCTGTGTTCAGTAGGGAACACCGTAGAAACACGTTTTGGAACAGAACATCTGTGTTCTTATTGTACAGGTATTCCCTCCCTGCTTCAGAACGTTTCCTTCACAGTAAAATGCTGTATGGGAATGTTGTTTGCCGTCACGCTGAAGTCAACCCAGGTCTCAGCATGGTCTCTGATTAGTCTTCTCAGTGTTAGGCTAATTGTGCTTGGTAGGAAGGACTGAGGGACCGAGAGAAATAATGTGTTCATTGGAAAACGCTGATAAAAAAAATCAACAGGCACTTCTTCCACCTCTCCATCCCTCCCTGCCGCCCGCTAACACACAGCACAGCATTACAAATCACCCTAATTGGCTGTAAACAATTTTTCAAAAGCCGTCCGCCGGCGATGATGGAGGGAGACTGGGAGAGAAAACAGAGCGAGAGAGAGTGAGAGAGATATTCAGACCAGAGATAGAGACCGAGAGAGGGAGAGATACAGACTAAACTGAGAAAGAGTGCAGGGGAAGTAATCACCCAAAAACAGAAAAAGGGGAGGAGGTGGTGAGTGGAGGATGAGAGGAAGGGAGGATGAGGAGGAGAGGAAGCGAGGATGAAGAGGAGAGGAAGCGAGGATGAGGAGGAGAGTGGAGAAGAGGAAGGGAGGATGTGGAGAGGGCATGTTGCCAGCGGGAGTCTGCTACTCATGCTGCTCTCTGATAAGTGCCCCAGTGCGTAATAACAAGCCCCTGTGTGAGGACTGTGGTGGTTATTTCTTTATTATTAAATGAGGAGAGACAAACTTATCACACAAGTCAGAGTTTCCTTAAACTAAATCTTTATTCGCTTATTAATAAGGAGAGCAAGTTACACACACACACACGTAAATGTTGTGAGTGCTCTGGTCGACGAAGGACTGGTCGACGAAGCACCCTCAGATGATTCGTTGAGAGCCCCGACACAAAGATCTTTTATAGCAAAAATACACCCCCCTTAGTCTACATGACAAACAACAGATGTGTGGAATGGGTCACAAGGTTAGGATTTGTATGAACGCAATTAATAATTCACAGCAGACAGTATCTGCTGTAAAGACTGTTCTCATTGTGTGGAAACCAGGGTCTGGCCCCCAAACAAGGTTCCCCTCATCATTATCCATACCTGAGCCATCTCCACCCTGTTATCTCCCGGCACACAAACACCAACTCATGCTATGGAATGCTGTCTTTCGGTGTTATCATCAAAAAGGCATCGTAAATACTCTGGGCCCCCAGAGGCCAAACTCAGAAGACCACGCACAGATGAGTGTTCTAAGACCCCTATTCCATAAAACAACCATTTGATTGTATAATCTTGTAAACATAATCTTGTAAATTCGCTCTCACAGGAGCATACACACCACTGTCATATGGCCTACATAACCCTGACATAACAAGAGGTAAGGAGCAGGAGGAGCCCCATCAATCTTATGATGACAGCTAATCCATAAGACGTCAGAAACATTAAAACCACATGTAAAATGTCAGACCACGTTTGTTCCCCTGTATGTATGATTCGCTCTGCTCTAAATGCCAAGTGAAATGTTGCCTTGGTCATATGCCTATAGCGCAGGCCAGGGCCGGCCCCTTCTAAATGTCTTCATCCACAGCGGATGAATGACAAGTCTTCTGATGTGCAAAGTGTGTACACGTCTCGGTGTTCGGTTCTGTACAGGCCCGGCATGGTGAGAACAATGTGTCCATATTCAGACCCTTGTCTCAGTATTGTGCTATTATAAAGGCCGAGGGTCAGTCAACAATTGCTAATCCGCTCCCTGTAGAGACCGCTGCCATTCACACTGCTCCCTGTGGCACCGCTGCGTAACCTTTCAGAAAGGCCACAGAGACAGACCTTCCTCATTTCCCTTGCACTCGCTCTATCCCTCTCTCCCCATGCCTCGCTCTCTCTCTATTCAACATCCTCTCTCCCTTTCTGCATCCTGCTCGCTCTCTCTCAGCATTCAGAGTAGCACTCTGACTCACCCATGACATGTATTGTACACCTTTCCTAGGGAGGAGAAAAGCGCTTTAAAAACGTCAGATACTGCCTCCACTGCACACAACCCAGGCTACACACACACACACACACACACAAAACAACCACTGTAGGGTTTGGCTTTGGTTGGCAGTATTCTAAACAATAACAAAAAGCACTTCTAATTGCCATCAAGCGGATGCCATCTTAATTTTCCTTTCATCATCGTCAGCAGATCTATGAATAAACAGTCCTCCTACAGAACGCCATCCTCTCTTCTGTTCCTCGTGTTAATGTGATGCCTTCCATGGCAGTATGTACTCTACATGACCAAAAGCATGTGGCCACCTGCTCGTTAAACATCTCAATCCAAAATCATGGCCATAAATACGGAGTTGGTCCCTCCCTTTGCTGCTATAAACAGCCTCCACTCTTCTAGGAAGGCTTTCCACTAGATGTTGGAACATTGTTGCGGGGACTTGCTTCCATTCAGCCACAAGAACATTAGTGAGGTCGGGCACTGATGTTGGGCGATTAAGGCCTGGCTCACAGTTGGAGTTCCAATTAATCTGAATGGTGTTCAATGGGGTTCAGGTCAGGGCTCTGTGCAGGCCAGTCAAGTTCTTCCACACCGATATCGCCAAACCATTTCTGTACGGACCTCGCTTTTGCACGGGGGCATTGTCATGCTGAAACAGGAAAGGGCATTCCCCAAACTGTTGCCACAAAGATGGAAGCACAGAATCATCTAGAATGTCATTGTATGCAGTAGCGTTAAGATTTCCCTTCTCTGGAACTAAGGGGACTAGCCGAACCATGAAAACAGCCCCAGACCATTATTCCTCCTCCACCAAACTTTACAGTTGGCACTATGCATTCGGGCAGGTAGCATTCTCCTTGCATCCACCAAACCCAGAATTGGTCTGTCAGACTGCCATCACTCCAGAGAATGCGTTTCCACTGCTACAGAATCCAATGGTGGGTGAGTTTTACACCACTCCAGCCGACGCTTGGCATTGCGCACGGTGGTCTTAGGCTTGTGTG
Source organism: Salvelinus alpinus (assembly GCF_045679555.1). NCBI lineage: Eukaryota > Metazoa > Chordata > Actinopteri > Salmoniformes > Salmonidae > Salvelinus > Salvelinus alpinus. The sequence goes on from NC_092122.1 coordinate 7,829,039, forward strand.
CGGCTGCTCGGCCATGGAAACCCATTTCATGAAGCTCCTGACGAACAGTTCTTGTGCTGACGTTGCTTCCACAGGCAGTTTGGAACTCGGTAGTGAGTGTTGCAACCAAGGACAGACGATTTTTACGCGCTACGCGCTTCAGCACTCGGGGGACCAAAAGGGGGGCATCCTATGACGGTGCAACGTTGAAGGTCACAGAGCTCTTCAGTAAGGCCATTCTACTGCCAATGTTTGTCTTTGGAGATTGCATTGCTCCTCAATTTTATATACCTGAAAAAGCCAAATCCACTAATTTGAAGGGGTGTCCACATACTTCTGTATATATAGTGTATCTGTTGAGGCAGCCCACTGTCCTGTGATGAGGTTTGGAGAGTCTCTCCAACACAGAGAAGCCTTCTGTTAGAAGAGCCAGTAACTAAAAACTCCAACAAGCACTTCAATTAAATCACAACTACACATTGACGTAAAAACGAAATCCTAGTGCCGGTACTCGAGAATGCCACACTCTACCACTATTAACTGAAAAGCCTATCGAGGGACAAAACAACACCTTGTATCATTTGAACTGAACATGAAGTGCACTAAAACAGTTAGGCTATTACTTACAGTAGCAGGGAGCACCTACTGTATAACAGCAAGATCCAGGGTGAGCTAAACTAATCAGCTACTATAAAGCTGATTCCCACTAGCTGCCCTCCACATCACCGACAACTTGCTGAAGCTAATTTTTTTGAGAAGGGAGACGAGAACAAATCCCCTTTTGTTGCTCAATCAAAAAGTAATTCCTGCACATACAACTCATAATCAGGTTAAGAGTGAGAGCTTGGGCTGATAATAGGGTACGCAATGTGACAAGTCCAGGGCCAATGTTTACATGCAGAATACATACCAGCTGCTTTGATATAGTGTGCATCCCAAATGGCACCGTATTCCCTATATAGTGCACTAGTTTTGACCACAGCTCTATGGACCCTTGTCAAAAGTAGTGCACTATGTAGGGAATAGGGTGCCATTTGAGATGTACATATTCTCCTGTAGGGGTATGACGTTTAAACAAATGTGTGATCATTAACCTTTAGAATGTTTCAACAAAATTGAAATCACAGTGCCGTTATCACAAAACTACCACTAACAGGTCCTGATAATCATCATACTGGCAAAACATTTTTTTTTTTTTTACAAATACCTAACACAACAATGATGTAAGTAGCTGGACATCATTCAAATGATTTGCCACAGATATAAAGCGCTAGGCACGTCATCGTCGTTAACAGTTGGAATAGCAGAGAGTGAGAAAGGCAAGCGACAGCTGCGAAGTCCTGTATGGCAATACTTTGAGAAGTTAAATGAGAAGGTGATGAAATGCAAACTTTTGCGAGGTGGAACTGAGCTACAGTGGCAGTACAGCAGGAAAGGGAGGCACCGTGAGACCCAACCCGTTGCTAGCAGCAGTGCGTTAAGGGACGAAGTGAGAAAATCACAGCACAGATTACAGAAATGATTGCAGTTGATATGCAGCCATTGTAAAATGGTAGAGGATGTCGGCTTCAATACCCTAATGACATATCTAGAACCAGACTACTAGATGCCATGTCGAAAAAAAAGTGACGGCCCTGATGGAGTAAATTGTACAATGATTGCTCTTCAAGCACAAAACACACACTCTCAAACATACGTGGCCTTAACAACAGGTGGTTGGACATCTATGAACACCCTGTTATACATCACTGAAACGAGCCCTCACATTGATGGGAAGTGGGACATGAAGTCCCATGTACTGACAACTGAGAACATTGAGGAGAGTCACAACAGAGAACCTAGGACGGCATTAATACCATGGTTGCTGAGTGGGTGGAGGACAGCAGTAAGGTGAGCGCTGTCTGGTAGGTAGCCAGGACTCCAGTAGATTGAACTGCATTGCCCCCTAGCGGTCATACCCATTGTAAATTCACCTCATTATGTTTTTTCCCCCCCTTCATTTTTTTCATTTAAACGATTTTTAAAAATGGCAGTTTAAACGTTAAGAACATTTTTACATTCGTTACGTCCCTAGTTACCTGTGACAGTATGACAGACTCTTAACATAAATTCTGTCCAGCACACCGGCATGCAACATTTGGTTCTGGGTTCACCGATTAGAAATGACATTTCAACAATGTGGCATTTAAAATGACATGCATGGCAATCTCCTTTAGCCTTTTCTAATCAGCAAATAACAGTCTGCTATAACCCATCCATACGAATAGAAGATAATTATGAATACACACAACACAAACTTGTAGCTACTAGCTACTATAGCTAGGTACTGCAACAGCATATGGACTCAGATTCACCTCAGAGAGCAGAAAATAGCCCACAGTTACATATTAAATAATGCAGTCAGGAAAACAGCACGGATAAAACCCAAACAAGTCAAACTGCTGAGGTATTTCATCCTCTGCTGAGTGTGTTGCCAATAGTAACCGCAATGGCTGATGTTATGTAGTTCTACGGCAGGGGGAATGGAATGCCAGGCTGTGAATGGTTCAGAGCAACTTTATTTGATTTCCATGTGTAGATAGAAGGACAGTTCAAAAGAAGACAGGGGAAAATAACAGATACAATAAATTAAAAACAGATGGAAGAAATATGGTCTGGATTGGGCCAGTCAGGGTCACCATGGAGACAATAGAACTAGAGTGCCACATGTTGCCCTATGTCTGTCTGTCAGTCAGTCCATCAATCCATGGTCCTGTCAACCCCTGTCTGTGTCTCTAATGGCACCTTGGTCCCTAATATAGTTCCCTACTTTTGATCAGAACAGAGCTCTATATGCTTGTGGCTCATGGGGTAAAAGTTGTGCACTTACAGGGAATAGGGTGCCTGCCAACGGGCTCCTCTTGTCCTTGTGATGGAGATGCTCAGAGTCTTACAGTGCTCTAATTTCTCTTAATTTGTCAAGTTGATCTTTAGGGCATTAATCAGGTGAACACATCCATTACTGACTGACTGACAGACAATCTTCATATTACAATCGCTTTGGTCTTCCAACAACATGCGGGAGGAAACAGCACAATAGCCACAAACTGCGACGTGAATTGACTATATTTAACCTATAGCCCCAGCTTAATCTGCATTGGATGGCTCTTAAATGCACTGCTACTCACAGAATGTTTGAGATATCAAGTTATCAAACGCTCACAGTCGATCAACCAATAATACTGCTGTCACACCCCGATCTGTTTCACCTGTCCTCGTTATGGTCTCCACCCCCCTCCAGGTGTTGCTTGTTTTCCCCAGTGTATTTATCCCTGTGTTTCCTGTCTCTCTGTGCCAGTTCGTCTTGTATGTTTTCCAAGTCAACCAGCGGTTTTCCCGTTCTCCTGCTTTTTGCGATCTCCTTTTTCTAGTCCTCCCGGTTTTGACCCTTGCCTGTTTCTGGACTTTGTACCTGCCTGCCTGACTATTCTGCCTGTCTGCCACTCTGTACCTCCTGGACTCTGATCTGGTTTTGACCGTTTTGCCTGTCCGCGACCATTCTCTTGCCTACACCTTTGGATTAATAAACATTGTAAGACCCTGAGTCTGCATTTGGGTCTCGCCTTGATACCGCATGCCTCTGATTCTTGTCCTGAGTTTGGTTCGGACTGCCTTCTCACCTGCAGCGAACCGCACCAATGTAAGAATGGAATCGGACCGAGACCACTCTTTTTGAGTGAACCACGTGCGTTGTTTAGCACACTCCCGAGTGCAGATAGCGTCCACAACAGTCCAAACTAACCGACCTAAGGGTGAAAGCAAGCTCCAAACCAATTTGGTGGGAAAGTCCCCTAAAAGTCTACCTTCCTTTAAATGAAAATTATTCAAGCCCACACACACAGAAAACGTCTGGATTCCTTAAAGTAATTACGTGTATCCCCAAATGGACACTGGCATAGTGAGACTGATAGCTGCTTAATTCCAAAATGGTAGAAACCGAAACTTCCTAATTAATAGAGCAAAGAAACCCTGACAGAGGAGTCTAAGGAGTAGGGAGACTCATCAACATGGACTCAGAGAGCTGACCAATGAGATGCATGGAGCTGGCTGAGGCAAATACATGGTCCCTTTGGCATCACTGAACCACAGCTTGTTAATACAACTTTCATCTGATTCCCAGCGGGACGCAGGGAACAGCCTGACACCCCTAACGACACGCTGTGCACCACAGGAAAGAGAGTGATCACATGGGTCCAGAATGAGAAGGAATAGCAACAATTTGATGGCGAGAAATAGAGACAAGCTCCCATTCTATTATCCCCAGGGGTCTGGGCAGGTTAAATGAACTATAGATAGAGAGAGGAGAACAGGAGAGGCTGAGTAACAGCGGCTATGGGATGCAGTAAGCAAATAGAGCTGAATGCATGATACGAAATATAACAATCAAATACAATTGCATTTACAGTTTCATAATTTTACCCTGTCTTTTAAGATTACTTAAGCCTACTACCCTATTGGCATTGTTACACAAAGCAGCAACGACAGAGCACTGTATATCACAACAAATGGTAGAGTTCCCTATATGGAAGAATCTGAGCATCAGTCCTATTTTGAGCAGCGCATCCCGCGTGTACTTCATAAAATATGCATAATGTATGACAGCGCGTGGGCTACAGTGAAATATAGCCTGTCATACCGACAAGGCATCACATTACCGCACGCATAAATAGCAATGCCATTATTTCAATAGCCTATAGAATAAACAAATCATATCCAAGCATGACTACAGAACATTACTAAATAATCTCCGGATAGTGTTTACTTACGAGTGGACGCCTGTGGTGGTGAAGCCAGTAAAACTGGTGAAATAAACGCAGTCTTTCCAGATGCGGACTGGGTGAGAGCAGCGCACTTCAGTGACCGCTCACTGACTGGCGCGCTCCTCCTCACCCGCTCTGTTAAATGCGCGCCGCCGACCGAGCTGAAACAAATCTGCCGTGCTGGGCGTTTATGACTTTCAACCCTAATTGAAACGCGATGTAACGCACGGATAATTGAATCGTTCATAGCAGATGTGTCATCACGTGTGCGTTGAAAAACACGGAATAGGCTACAGATATTATGAGCGGTGTGCCTCAGGCTGTATGTGTGTGACCGCTGGTGGCGTGCAAAATGCAGTAGACACACGCTAGTTAACAGGCTCATCTCAATGTAAACTATAGACCTAATCGTTTAGAGCTATCGGGCTACCCCCCCCCCCCCCCCAGTTTAGTGCTGTTATTCAGGCCTGGAGGAGAGGGGCCGTGGTGATGGGTAGGAGAGGAGAGGGGACACCGGGGGCACAATGGCTCCAGAGACAGGACCTTTTTAGTGTGTATGTGTGTCGGGAAAAGAGACAGGACGCCAGCTTAAACCAGGGTAGTAAAAGGCTGAGAGAAAGGCTCATCACTACATATTCTCTCCACACAGAAAACTGTATTGAACCCTGCTGGGGCTCCTCAATAGTTTTAAATAGCAGAGAAAAACAACCAACCTGGCATGGCTAAAAAAACATGCCACAATATGCTACAACTAGATTTTCTACAACTAGAATTGGTGCTACAACTAGATTTTCTACAACTAGAATTGGTGCTACAACTAGAATTGGTGCTACAACTAGAATTGGTGCTACAACTAGATTTTCTACAACTAGAATTGGTGCTACAACTAGATTTTCTATAACTAGAATTTCTCCCCTATGTGGAAGCTAGGTGAATTGTAACAGCAATAAGCTGCATTCAAAACCAATCTCCCCCATCCCATTTTCCCATAACATGGCGGAGACTCGCGCTTGAGCCTTTTACTTTAGGTTTCGGTCGACCGGCTTCAAAAAGCATACTTTTCCTTATTGAAAAGATTTTCACAGCGATGATTCCCTAAACTATTCAGTGCTTGTTTTGCCACAAACTGAAATTAAGTGTTCAGTATAGAATTTTAGCAACCAGGAAATGACAGAGCAATTTCTACATCGGCCACTTGACCTAGATAACACAGCCACAAAGTCAAAACAGCTTTCACATTTTGATAACAGATGCAATTTCGGCGGGAGAAATCAATAGGCAAATATCAGTCAACCACAACACTGGTGGTTAAGTAATACTGTGAAACACTATAATTCCACTATTACCGCAGATATATTATGGGCATTTTCTGAAATTACAATGCAACATAAAAAATAAAAAAAAATCCTGTGTAGCACCTTTAATGCTGACTCATAGAATGCCGTCTTATATAAAACCCTGAATCGTATAAAACTCAGGAACAACCTGACCTGAACTCCGTCAGATACAAGGGAAGGAGGGATGTGGGAGGAAGGCGTGATGGTGAGGGAGGATTAACAATACCCATTGGCAGTGATGAGGTAAGTAGAATGGAAAAGTCCACTAGATCCACCCTGCTTCAACTGTCCAGGACACAACAGGGGGCATGCGTTTGAAGTCTAAACCCCATATGTGCGTCCCAAACGGCACCCTATTTCCAATATAGTGCACTACTTTTGACCAGGGCAGAGAGAGAAAGGTTTTGAAAGCTAGCTAGCCTAGGAAAGCTGATATTATCAAATAGGGCTAGTGAAGAGAGCTGCTGTGTTGGGCTCCATAGTGCGTGTGAGCTCGTATTGGATAGACAAGGAACTCTCCTGTCCTAAAACTGCAAATTCAGAACTTATTTAAAATACTCCCAGGAACTGTATCTGTCCAAACCCAGAGGCAGCGCCCAGCGGACGTATGGTACTTGATTTGAAAAACGTCTCTGCAGTATTTTATCAAGTAAAATGTCTGCTAATTAAAGAGATTGCTGTCGGCATTACATATCAATCTCCCTCTGTTGATAAGTGAAACAAGCTTCTAAGCAGAATATTTTGGGAAGCAGCCATCTGTAAGCAGAGACCAACACACTTGCAAAAGTGCGCACGCACACACACACAAAGAGACGTAAGCACTGACCACGACGAGGAGTTAAAGAAGTGAATCAATGACAAGAGCCTATGGGTGTTGGAGATTGTGTGTGTGTGTGTATTATCATATCTAGGCTCTCTGGTCTCTGCTGCTGTGTGGCAGTCAGCAAGTGGTAAAGGAGATAGAGTTAACAAAGACCTCTTCTATCCTCCTGTCTTCTCTCCTCTCCCTAACATAACTGTCACAGAGATTACGGACGTTTTCCTATAAAACCCAAAATGGTTTCATATTTTGGGCCGATTACATTTCCTGTTCCATTTTTTAAGGAGCTGCGATAAAAAAAAAAAACTGCAACGCTTTTGAAAAGTTCCATCAACAAAGTTGTACTTTAACTTCTTATCTAATGTGATGAGTTTGAACCTGTAAAACCCAATGCCCTTAACCTTACTGCTAGTGTGTCCTGTAGGTCAGTGTTTCCCAACACTGGTCCTCCAGTACCCCCAACAGTACATTTACATTTACATTTAAGTCATTTAGCAGACGCTCTTATCCAGAGCGACTTACAAGTTGGTGCATTCACCTTATGATGTCCAGTGGAACAACCACTTTACAATAGTGCATCTAACTCTAAGGGGGGGGAAGGATTACTTTATCCTATCCTAGGTATTCCTTAAAGAGGTGGGGTTTCAGGTGTCTCCGGAAGGTGGTGATTGATTCCGCTGACCTGGCGTCGTGGGGGAGTTTGTTCCACCATTGGGGTGCCAGAGCAGCGAACAGTTTTGACTGGGCTGAGCGGGAGCTGTACTTCCTCAGAGGTAGGGAGGCGAGCAGGCCAGAGGTGGATGAACGCAGTGCCCTTGTTTGGGTGTAGGGCCTGATCAGAGCCTGAAGGTACGGAGGTGCCGTTCCCCTCACAGCTCCGTAGGCAAGCACCATGGTCTTGTAGCGGATGCGAGCTTCAACTGGAAGCCAGTGGAGAGAGCGGAGGAGCGGGGTGACGTGAGAGAACTTGGGAAGGTTGAACACCAGACGGGCTGCGGCGTTCTGGATGAGTTGTAGGGGTTTAATCGCACAGGCAGGGAGCCCAGCCAACAGCGAGTTGCAGTAATCCAGACGGGAGATGACAAGTGCCTGGATTAGGACCTGCGCCGCTTCCTGTGTGAGGCAGGGTCGTACTCTGCGAATGTTGTAGAGCATGAACCTACAAGAACGGGTCACCGCCTTGATGTTGGTTGAGAACGACAGGGTGTTGTCCAGGATCACGCCAAGGTTCTTAGCGCTCTGGGAGGAGGACACAATGGAGTTGTCAACCGTGATGGCAAGATCATGGAACGGGCAGTCCTTCCCCGGGAGGAAGAGCAGCTCCGTCTTGCCGAGGTTCAGCTTGAGGTGGTGATCCGTCATCCACACTGATATGTCTGCCAGACATGCAGAGATGCGATTCGCCACCTGGTTATCAGAAGGGGGAAAGGAGAAGATTAATTGTGTGTCGTCTGCATAGCAATGATAGGAGAGACCATGTGAGGATATGACAGAGCCAAGTGACTTGGTGTATAGCGAGAATAGGAGAGGGCCTAGAACAGAGCCCTGGGGGACACCAGTGGTGAGAGCACGTGGTGCGGAGACAGATTCTCGCCACGCCACCTGGTAGGAGCGACCTGTCAGGTAGGACGCAATCCAAGCGTGGGCCGCGCCGGAGATGCCCAACTCGGAGAGGGTGGAGAGGAGGATCTGATGGTTCACAGTATCAAAGGCAGCCGATAGGTCTAGAAGGATGAGAGCAGAGGAGAGAGAGTTAGCTTTAGCAGTGCGGAGCGCCTCCGTGACACAGAGAAGAGCAGTCTCAGTTGAATGACTAGTCTTGAAACCTGACTGATTTGGATCAAGAAGGTCATTCTGAGAGAGATAGCAGGAGAGCTGGCCAAGGACGGCACGTTCAAGAGTTTTGGAGAGAAAAGAAAGAAGGGATACTGGTCTGTAGTTGTTGACATCAGAGGGATCGAGTGTAGGTTTTTTCAGAAGGGGTGCAACTCTCGCTCTCTTGAAGGCGGAAGGGACGTAGCCAGCGGTCAAGGATGAGTTGATGAGCGAGGTGAGGTAGGGGAGAAGGTCTCCGGAAATGGTCTGGAGAAGAGAGGAGGGGATAGGGTCAAGAGGGCAGGTTGTTGGGCGGCCGGCCGTCACAAGACGCGAGATTTCATCTGGAGAGAGAGGGGAGAAAGAGGTCAAAGCACAGGGTAGGGCAGTGTGAGCAGAACCAGCGGTGTCGTTTGACTTAGCAAACGATGATCGGATGTCGTCAACCTTCTTTTCAAAATGGTTGACGAAGTCATCCGCAGAGAGGGAGGAGGGGGGGGGAGGGGGAGGAGGATTCAGGAGGGAGGAGAAGGTGGCAAAGATCTTCCTAGGGTTAGAGGCAGATGCTTGGAATTTAGAGTGGTAGAAAGTGGCTTTAGCAGCAGAGACAGAAGAGGAGAATGTAGAGAGGAGGGAGTGAAAGGATGCCAGGTCCGCAGGGAGGCGAGTTTTCCTCCATTTCCGCTCGGCTGCCCGGAGCCCTGTTCTGTGAGCTCGCAATGAGTCGTCGAGCCACGGAGCAGGAGGGGAGGACCGAGCCGGCCTGGAGGATAGGGGACATAGAGAGTCAAAGGATGCAGAAAGGGAGGAGAGGAGTACACAGTACACATGCTTATTGTAACCCTGGACAAGAACAGCTGTCCAACTAACCATCAAGACCTGAGATGAATGAGGTGTTTGTCAAGAGCTCCAACGAAACGGTGTACTGTTGGGGGTACCGGAGGACCAGGGTTGGGAAACTGCTGTAGGCAACCTGAATCCATTAGAGTGAGACGCTAGTGCAGAGCAGATACAGTATTTAACAATGGGGGCAGAAACAGAGGGAGGAGGGTAGTCAGTAACCCCAACAGAGAGAGGAGAGAGAGAGTCTGAAATGGTACCCTATATAGTTCACTACTTTTGACCTGAGCCCTATGCTGGCCGTGGTCAAAATGAATGTACTATGTAGAGATTAAGGTGCCATTTGGACACACAGGGAGTTACTCTCCTGTCATAGTGAAACTTACTAGGGAATTTTAACAGGCTACTGGAGGAGTGGAGAGGGCAATAACACGAAGGTCAGTCACTGAAACACCAGGCTTGTTACCCTCTCAGACGGAGGTCTTTAATGAAGCCAATATAAACAGTATGTTGATTAGAGGATTAGCATTAGCAGCAGGGGTAAACACTGATGGCTGAGTTATGGTAGAGAGTTTCAGAAGAGAGGCTGTACGAGGTTGATAACACACACACACACACGCCAGACTACTCTGCTCTTCACACACACACACGTGGCTTGTCTGTTTGGTCACATGTTGCCCAGGCAGGTTGCCGGGGCAACAGGGGAGACAGGCCACAGTGCAGCAGCGTGACATTTACTGTGTCCTTCAGCAGAGGGAGGGAGGATAGAAAGGAGAGGGAGTAGGGATGGTTTGAGAGGATGGATGAAGTAAGAGTGGGGGAGAAGATGGGGAAGCGATTGAGGAAAGGAGGGGGAGATCATAAGATGATTGAGGGTGGCTTGTGGGTGGATGGAGGGAGGAGAGGCAGGATAGCAGGCAGCCAGGCTTGGCTGTACTGCTCCACTGGAGCCTAGCAGTGGATGTGTGGGGAGGGGGGGAGTAAAGGAAAAAGGGGTAGTGGGCATGGTTGCTGGATCGTAGAGACACTTTTAGTGGCCAACATCTTGGCGGTGTAGAGACATTGTTGAATATTTAAGACAATTTCCTGCAATTCTATACATTTCTCCATGGAACTGAGAGAAATTGTTTTAGTTTTAAAAGCACATTTTCCTACGATTCTACATAATCTGCCATGAAGCTGAGATCATTTTGTACAGTTTTAAATCTAATTACCTGCAATTCTATGCATTTTGCCATGGCTAATGCATCTAAATTCATTGTTTTCAATTCTCTCTGACTGTCTAAGCTTTTATTTCTGTGATTTTTTTACATATATATATATACACACACATATAGGTCCATTATCTTTTCTACATACTTTATAACTAGTTTTAGTTTACACTGAAAGTGTTTCTCAAACCTGACATTTACACTGCTATTAAAATCCGCCCAAGGATTTCAATAGCAGGAAAATCCCTGGAAAGAGAGGGGGATGAAGGGGAGAGAAAGCCATAGGTCCTCAATGGCACCCGTGTCACAGCAGCACAACACAGTGTAGCTGAACCGAGACCCAACATGTCCATGAGTTATTGTCATACACACTCTCAGCTCGGGCCTTTATGCAGCATTGCATCCCCGTGCATAAGCTGCACTGGGAGGAAAGACTAAGACACGCAGTAAATGACACCATATGTTTGAGACTTTTACACCCAACCCAATCAGTGTGACCAGTGGCATATTAAAAAGTGCATTGAGTAGACTTCAGACTCGTCCATTTGTGCTGAACACTGTGGGTGGAAACAGCCATTTATTTCAGAATATCATTACTGAAATTTTGCCTGAGCTAAGCAAACACTTCCAGAATAAAGCCGGACTTTTCTTCTCACTGTCTCCAACGGTGTGTTTTAGTGTGAATAATTCATTGAGGATTTCACTGATAATAAAAATCATTAACAGTGAGTCTCACAGGACTAAACAAAATTACACATTAATATTTAATACAGACCTCAAAATAACAGCAGAGACAGCATAATGTTTGTGAGGGGAATGGGATATGATACACTGTGAAGGGGTTTGAACATGTCAATACCATGGGTCTGCACTTCCTTCCTGTCTCTCTGTGATGTAACTTCCTGTTTCCTGTCTGAGTGGGCACCCAGGTATAGGTAGAGAGGGACAGTTGAGTGGGCTGGCATGAGGCAGGAGGACCGTGTGCTAGCTAGAGAACAGCATGAATCATGAATGACTAGGGTTGTTCCATCCCCATTCTATAGGCTAGGTTGGTTATACGTCTACTGTTCTATCAGTCACACTTGAGCTCATTGATGGGATGTACACGGTAACTGCCAAAATAAATAAATGAGTAAATGAGGGACAGAATGCATATTGAAAGCAGGTGCTTCCTGTTTATTAGGCAATTATCATCCCATCATGCTTAGGGCCATGTATAAAATGCCCAGTTGCCTATTATTTTGGCTAATATGGCTAGAAGAAGCTATCTCAGTGACTTTGAAAGAGGGGTCTCAAAGGACCATAGGGTATTTAAAGTGTGTGTGTGGGGGGGGGGGGGTCTCAGTCACCAGATATCTACCTGTTTTCCAACACCATGAACAAAAACCACCAACTTATGGAATTTCTCATGGAAGAATGGTGTCACATCCCTCCAATAGAGTTCCAGACAGCTTTAGAATCTATGCCAAGGTGTACTGAAGCTGTTCAGGCTCATGGCGGCCCAACACCCTATTAAGACACTTTATGTTGGCGTTTCCTTTATTTTGGCAGTTACCTGTATATGGATGTTGTTAGTGTGCCGAATATGGCTGGGAATAGCAAGCACTACATGATGGTTTGTTACAGATGCACCTGTCATACTGTATAAGGCCATGAGAAGACGGGATCGTTTGAATGCAGTATTTGTGTAGTGAAACTGGGGCACGGAAAGTTGTGTGTATGTATGCACTACTAACAACTATATCCAGAGGCACACACACGCTGACAGACAGATTTCCCTCAGATTACAGACCCACAAAGAATTTGAAAACAAACCCAATATTGATAAACTCCCATATCTATTGGGTGAAATACCAGTGTGCCATCACAGCAGCAAGATGTGTGACCTGTTGCCACAAGAAAAGGGCAACCAGTGAAGAACAAATACCATTGTAAATACAACCCATATTTCTGTTTATTTTCACTTTTGTATTTGAACTATTTTCACATCATTGCAACACTGTATATAGACATAATGACATGTCTTTATTCTTTTGGAACTATTGTCAGTGTAATGTTTTACTGTTTATTTCACTTGCTTTGGCAATGTAAACGAGAGAGAGAGAGACCGCAATAGGCAAAAGTTTACACCAGAGGCGAGAGGGGAAATGAAATATGAAAACCAGTGGGCAAATAGCTGCCTTTCTCTCTCTCTAAATCTCCATCTCCCCTCTCCTACGCAGTGTGTTGCATGTCTCTCTCGCTACCTGGCAGTGTTCGTCTTGCTGTATGATTCACAAACAGCAGCCAGATCACTAATGCCACTCTCTGTAGCAGAGTAGATATGTCAGGTTGTAGTCGTGTTCATAGTACCCACAAGCAGCGTGTGTGTGTGTTTGTCCTGGATGTGTGTGGATGCATGACAGCGAGAGAGGAGAGTGCCGTGTTTGGGTCAGGGTGAGAGAACCACATCCACCGTCATTACAGAGATATTTTATGCCACTCAGGTTTGATTAGACTGCGCACACGTCTCTCCCGCCCACTCACTAATGTGTGCTCCGCTGGGCTGGCTTTCCCCACAAGTGGAACCTCATCAGGCGCACACGTGTGCGTGCAAGCGAGTATGTGTGTGTCCCCCCGTGTGTATAGCTTCTGTAAAACTCCAGCCTCGCAGTGTCCGCTGAGAGTTGTCTCTCAGACGAGGCAGAAGAGAGGAAGTCGCTGTAATTGTAAACATCCTATTCAAGGTATAGCACTCTAGCAGCAAGGCATTCATCTTCAGACGACACATCTCTGTCCACTGATGCGGCATACACTTTGCATATCTCAGGTGACATATTACTGTAGGCTAAAATCAGTGGTAAAACCCAGCATTTTGGAATTAGTCTGCAATTGGCACATCGATGTTTTCAATTTATTAATTTTTTAGGCCACATTGTATTGATCGACGCAGACAAACAAAATAATAATGTACAACATGAATAAACCTCAAGATATAAAGCACAATACAACCATTTAATGTGTAATGTAAAATGTAGAAAGTTGTAACGAGTTGTCATGGTGATGACTATCAAATCTGCCTCAAGTGCTTCCTGAAATGGAAGGCAATCTCATGTCAGTGAGAAGACATTGTGATAACCGTTGTTTGGAGAGAGACGTAACGAGATAACAGCCCAGGAGAGATGACTCAGATTCACAGCCAGTCATATAATGACCACTCACTCTAACTACGTTTTTAGTGGTTCTCTATGTTTTCCACATGACTGCTCTGCTGCTAAACTGGTGCCGTGTGTGTACGCATGTGCCTGTCTATCGGTCTGCCTGCATGCCTCTCTGTCTGTCTATAGCACCTCTTAGTGAGACTAGGGAACAATACCAGTTTCCAACCATAGAGCATATCACTAAGAGTCGAAGAAGACAGTCACATCCTTACAAATGGATGTGAGAGCATTACGAGTCTAGACTCATCTCAGTGTATGTGCTAGCGTATATCAACGTTGGCTGGGAGGACTCAACCCCCTCACTGTAATTGAGTCTCCCACACATTATAATGTCAGAGAGAAAGGGTAGGGAACAGGTTCATCAATGGAGAGGGGGGATGAAGCTCATTAGGAGTTTAAGAAACAGGTCGTCTGACCTTAATCATGAACTGTGCGTTTGCGGTGAGTAAGCTGTTGCTCGGGGCAACCAGGCCTTTCAAGCTCAGCGGCTGTGTCTCAGATAGTTTGGTATAGTATAGTGCACTACTTTGATGAAGTAGGGATAAGTGGCCCTAGTCAAAAGTAGTGCACTATATATGAGAGAGAGCCACTCAAAAGTGGGTAACTATATGGGAATGTCATTTGAGATTTTAGTTGTTCTTAAACTGGGGTACACGTTTTAATAAAAATAAAAAATTAATTTAAATCACTTTTTCAAACAGTCCATTTATATTTTCCAACTGGGCTATACATCTGAGTGAGTTTTTTCTCTCTCGCTTGAGTAGCCTCGTTTCACTGCCAAAAATACAATTAAACCATCTAATCTAACCATCTAATACAATTAAACCATTCTTTGAGGAAAAGATCATGATCATTAGAAAGCAAATTACGGACTCCTCTTTAAATCTGCGTATTCCTCCAAAGCTCAGTTGTCTTGAGTCTGCACAACTCTGCCAGGACCTAGGATCAAGAGAGACACTCAAGTGTTTTAGTACTATATCTCTTGACACAATGATGAAAATAATCATGGCCTCTAAACCTTCAAGCTGCATACTGGACCCTATTCCAACTAAACTACTGAAAGAGTTGCTTCCTGTGCTTGGCCCTCCTATGTTGAACATAATAAATGGCTCTCTATCCACCGGATGTGTACCAAACTCACTAAAAGTGGCAGTAATAAAGCCTCTCTTGAAAAAGCCAAACCTTGACCCAGAAAATATAAAAAACTATCGGCCTATATCGAATCTTCCATTCCCCTCTAAAATTTTTGAAAAAGCTGTTGCGCAGCAACTCACTGCCTTCCTGAAGACAATGTATATGAAATGCTTCAGTCTGGTTTTAGACCCCATCATAGCACTGAGACTGCACTTGTGAAGGTGGTAAATGATGGCGTCAGACCTTTTAATGGCGTCAGACCGAGGCTCTGCATCGGTCCTCGTGCTCCTAGACCTTAGTGCTGCTTTTGATACCATCGATCACCACATTCTTTTGGAGAGATTGGAAACCCAAATTGGTCTACATGGACAATTTCTGGCCTGGTTTAGATCTTATCTGTCTGAAAGATATCAATTTGTCTCTGTGAATGGTTTGTCCTCTGACAAATCAACTGTAAATTTCGGTGTTCCTCAAGGTTCCGTTTTAAGACCACTATAGTTTTCACCTCTTGGATGTCATTCAAAAACATAATGTTAACTTTCACTGCTATGCGGATGACACACAGCTGTACATTCCAATGAGACATGGTGAAGCCCCAAAATTGCCCTTGCTAGAAGCCTGTGTTTCAGACAAAAGGAAGTGGATGGCTGCAAACTTTATACTTTTAAACACAGACAAAACAGAGATGCCTTTTCTAGGTCCCAAGAAACAAAGAGATCTTCTGTTGAATCTGTCAATTAATCTTGATGGTTGTACAGTCGTCTCAAATAAAACTGAAGGACCTCGGCGTTACTCAGGACCCTGATCTCTCTTTTGACGAACATATCAAGACTGTTTCAAAGGACAGCTTTTTTCCATCTACGTAACATTGCAACAATCTGAAACTTTCTGTCCAAAAATGTAAGAAAAATGAATCCATGCTTTTGCTACTTCTAGGTTAGACTACTGCAATGCTCTACTTTCCGGCTACCCAGATAAAGCACTAAATAAACTTCAGTTAGTGCTAAATACGGAACCACATTTTTTTATCATATTACTCCAGTGCTAGCCTCCCTACACTGGCTTCCCGTCTCACGTGCCCAAGAGAGGTTAATAACTGTATCGTATAGTGTGTGTGTGTGTGTGTGTGGCAGACTTACAATGATGGCAAAGAACAACATTTGAGAGTGCGCTGGCCCTGGTGCTAGAGGGGGTACGCAGCTGGAGGTTGAATGTTTGAAGGGGAACGGGACTATAAAAATAGGGATACGGCATTCTCCTGGATGGACTGTCCTACTGCAGTACCGTGTTGTTTCAGTCTAAACTAAAGCACTGTCTGAAATGTAACTAATTCAATCACAAGGGGTTGTAAACATCTACTATGACATGCAACAACACAAAGCTCTCTGCACTGGCGCGGATTCCCTTCTTCTTCTTCATGTAGTACCTCTATACTGCTCCAACTGGAATCTGCCAGCAAGCCTGGTTTTGGTTCTACAGCCAGGAAGAGTGTCATGCTATGGTGAACTGATCCCCTCCATAATTCCACATGAGAAGAAATGCTGGTGAGAGGGGAGGGGCCAAGTAGAGGGGGAATAGTGGCGCGTGTAATGAAGGTAGAGTTTATGGGATTAGATGCATGTTGTGATTCAGCTGCACGACACCAACATCACAATTAGTGAGTGACTGTGTGTGAGTGTGAGAAAAGAAAAATGGCACTTCGTTACCAAATCCAATAAGATGAAGGTGACAGACAAGCTGACTGAGTAGAGACTCTACCCAGCTGATTCTTGCTACCTAACTTCTAGGTTCTCTCCTACAGACATTCTAGTTCAACTGATTGACAGGCTCTGTCACAATGCACAGGGGGAAGTTCAACACTCTGTCAAGAGAATCAGCAGCGGTTAAAGCTCTCTTGCCTGACAAAGCTTTCAGAAGACCTTATGCCCCTCACACACTGACAAAGCTTTCAGAAGACCTTATGCCCCTCACACACACAGTAATGAGTTTTTGCATGCTCTAACTGCCTCTGTCAGTCAGAATCAGGCCCAGTGGTTAGATTACATAACTACATCCTCACGGGTGTGTGTGTGTGTGTGTGTAACTAGACATCCTCCCGGCTGTATGGACGGCTGAAAACCACAGGAAGAACCACTCCGAGCCGTCATCCTGCAACATGTAGCAAAGCTAAAAATCCACTCTCTTTTGCCATTCTACTGTTGCCTGAAATAGGTTTGAGACTGGAGGAGTACGGACATGAAAAAGGAGACTCGGATCATTCCTATCTTGTCTGTTAAAGACACACCAGTTGTGTAAATGTTCCCTGTCTGTTCTGTTGACCTGTTTAAAAGCACAGACCCCCAGGCTGAAGGTGAAGAGACAGCGTAGCCTCCCTATATTTGAGTGCATATGACCTCAGCCAAGAGGTCTTGGACCTTTATGGCACGCACAGGAAAGACTTTGTTGCTTGCTGGTTCAAGCCTGGCTGTTCCCCTTCAAATCGCTACAATGGTATGCCTATTGCCTTCCCTCGTCGCCGTGAGTAATGTCGACTGGATGAGAGACAGAAGTGCATCTTCAGTGTCTGCATCTCTGCATTACATTCACAGCTCTGTTAAGGCAATTACAGCTGAATGCCAGGCTCTCCCTCCGATCCACACAATATGTAATAGCTGTCCTGCTGTCTCAGTCAAAAAGCAATAAACCCCTCTATTGGGATTATCAATCATCACCAAGGGACAGCAGGTTCTGGTTCCTATTGTTTTATATCTGGTGAGATCAGCCCATGTAATATCCGTTCTCCTCACACCTGAGTCACACACACACACACACACACGCAGACAGATCAACTGTCAAATTAATAATATCTGTATGATGTTTGGGGGGGGGGGGGGGTGACTAACACTTCCAAGTGCAATGGGAAAATAGCATTATCATAGCAATACACTGTCTAGCATTGTAATGGATGGATTATAGTGCCAATGCATAATGGATGAGATGTAAAAGGTTATTTTCCAGGTGTTCAAAGTGCTTTATATTGTTCGGGCTACAATGTTAATCAGATAGTATGAGAATACAGGGCAAAGAGAGAACTGAGACAGAGACAATGGTAATAAAATGAAACCTTCCACTTGTTTCTCAATTTGTAAATGTTCCAGCCAATTATCAGCCACAATCAGACCTGCCTGGAGTCCCCATGACTACGGACCAAAGACGTGTGTGTGTGTGTGTCTCTCTCTCTCTCGTGTGTGTGTGCGCAAGTACGTGCATGCAGGTGTGTGTGTACAGTCGTGGGCAAAAGTTTTGAGAATGACACAAATATAAATTTCCACAAAGTTTGCTGCTTCAGTGTCTTTAGATATTTTTGTCAGATGTTACTATGGAATACTGAAGTATAATTACAAGCATTTCATAAGTGTCAAAGGCTTTTATTGACAATTACATGAAGTTGATGCAAAGAGTCAATATTTGCAGTGTTGACCCTTCTTTTTCAAGAACTCTGCAATCCGCCCTGGCATGCTGTCAATTAACTTCTGGGCCACATCCTGACTGATGGCAGCCCATTCTTGCATAATCAATGCTTGGAGTTTGTCAGAATTTGTGGTTTTATGTTTGTCCACCCACCTCTTGAGGATTGACCACAAGTTCTCAATGGGATTAAGGTCTGGGGAGTTTCCTGGCCATGGACCCAAAATATCGATGTTTGTTCCCTGCGCCACTTAGTTGTCACTTTTGCCTTATGGCAAGGTGCTCCATCATGCTGAAAAAGGTATTGTTCGTCACCAAACTGTTCCTGGATGGTTGGAGAAGTTGCTCTCGGAGGATGTGTTGGTACCATTCTTTATTCATCGCTGTGTTCTTAGACAAAATTGTGAGTGAACCCACTCCATTGGCGGAAAAGCAACCCCACACATGAATGGTCTCAGGATGCTTTACTGTTGGCATTACACAGGACTGATGGTAGCGCTCACCTTGTCTTCTCTGGACAAGCATTTTTCTGGATGCTCCAAACAATCGGAAAGGGGATTCATCAGAGAAAATGACTTTACCCCTGTCCTCAGCAGTCCAATCCCTGTACCTTTTGCAGAATATCAGTCTGTCCCTGATGGTTTTCCTGGAGATAAGTGGCTTCGTTGCTGCCCTTCTTGACACCAGGCCATACTCCAAAAGTCTTTACCTCACTGTGCATGCAGATGGACTCACACCTGCCTGCTGCCATTCCTGAGTAAGCTCTGTACTGGTGGTGCCCCGATCCTGCAGCTGAATCAACTTTAGGAGACGGTCCTGGCGCTTGCTGGACTTTCTTGGGCGCCCTGAAGCTTTCTTCATAACAATTGAACCGCTCTCCTTGAAGTTCTTGATGATCCGATAAATGGTTGATTTAGGTGCAATCTTACTGGCAGCAATATCCTTGCCTGTGAAGCCCTTTTTGTGCAAAGCAATGATGACGGCACGTGTTTCCTTGCAGGTAACCATGATTGACAGAGGAAGAAAAATGATTGAAAGCACCATCCTCCTTTTGAAGCTTCCAGTCTGTTATTCGAACTCAATCAGCATGACAGAGTGATCTCCAGCCTTGTCCTCGTCAACACTCACACCTGTGTTAACGAGAGAATCACTGACATGATGTCAGCTGGTCCTTTTGTGGCAGGGCTGAAATGCAGTGGAAATAGTTTTGGGGGATTCAGTTCATTTGCATGGCAAAGAGGGACTTTGCAAATAATTGCAATTCATCATAACATTCTGGAGTATATGCAAATTGCCATCATACAAACTGAGGCAGCAGACTTTGTGAAAAATTTATATTTGTGTCATTCTCAAAACTTTAAGCCACGACTGTACATGAGAACTGCATATTGTGTGTATGATGTGTAAGAAAAGATAACTGTGAGCCAGCCAGCCAACCAACTTTCCTTCTCTTAAATCCGAGATATTTTTTTCTTCCCACCTAGACCCAGTGGACATATCAGGCAGGGTAGTGAACGACCCGGAACCTTTTATTCTGGCTAAAACAAATCCCAGGCAAATAACGTTTCAAAGAGGAACTGCTATGCCTCCGAATCATTATGCAGGAGTTAGCGACCATGCTGTGTTCACCTTGACAGCCCACTCAGGGTGTGTGTGTGTGTGTGTGAGTATGTGTGTGTGAGTATGTGTGTGTGAGTATGTGTGTGTATTGGCTAGCCCAGTCATCTTCCTCCCATAACGTCACAGCTGGGCTCTGTGTGTGTGTGTGTGTTACATTCGTGAGCCTGTGTGTGCGCTTAGCTAGCCATCTCCTTCCTCTGCAGCTACGAGCAGCTCTCAGATCATCAGAGACACAGGTCCCTCGCTTCTGAAATGTACTACACAGCATAACTGTGGGCAAACATGAGAGGGGAAACTAAAGAAACAGGAGAGGAGGAAACCATGAGACTAAAGAAACAGGAGAGGAGGAAACCATGAGAGGGGAAACTAAAGAAACAGGAGAGGAGGAAACCATGAGAGGGGAAACTAAAGAAACAGGAGAGGAGGAAACCATGAGAGGGGAAACTAAAGAAACAGGAGAGGAGGAAACCATGAGAGGGGAAACTAAAGAAACAGGAGAGGAGGAAACCATGAGAGGGGAAACTAAAGAAACAGGAGAGGAGGAAACCATGAGAGGGGAAACTAAAGAAACAGGAGAGGAGGAAACCATGAGAGGGGAAACTAAAGAAACAGGAGAGGAGGAAACCATGAGACTAAAGAAACAGAAGAGGAGGAAACCATGAGAGGGGAAACTAAAGAAACAGGAGAGGAGGAAACCATGAGAGGGGAAACTAAAGAAACAGGAGAGGAGGAAACCATGAGGGGGGAAACTAAAGAAACAGGAGAGGAGGAAACCATGAGAGGGGAAACTAAAGAAACAGGAGAGGAGGAAACCATGAGGGGGGAAACTAAAGAAACAGGAGAGGAGGAAACCATGAGAGGGGAAACTAAAGAAACAGGAGAGGAGGAAACCATGAGAGGGGAAACTAAAGAAACAGGAGAGGAGGAAACCATGAGGGGGGAAACTAAAGAAACAGGAGAGGAGGAAACCATGAGGGGGGAAACTAAAGAAACAGGAGAGGAGGAAACCATGAGAGGGGAAACTAAAGAAACAGGAGAGGAGGAAACCATGAGGGGGGAAACTAAAGAAACAGGAGAGGAGGAAACCATGAGAGGGGAAACTAAAGAAACAGGAGAGGAGGAAACCATGAGAGGGGAAACTAAAGAAACAGGAGAGGAGGAAACCATGAGGGGGGAAACTAAAGAAACAGGAGAGGAGGAAACCATGAGAGGGGAAACTAAAGAAACAGGAGAGGAGGAAACCATGAGGGGGGAAACTAAAGAAACAGGAGAGGAGGAAACCATGAGGGGGGAAACTAAAGAAACAGGAGAGGAGGAAACCATGAGGGGGGAAACTAAAGAAACAGGAGAGGAGGAAACCATGAGGGGGGAAACTAAAGAAACAGGAGAGGAGGAAACCATGAGGGGGGAAACTAAAGAAACAGGAGAGGAGGAAACCATGAGGGGGGAAACTAAAGAAACAGAATCTGTAATGGGTAGAGGATCATTGCTGATGGACCTTTGGGAAACAGAGTATATCTACAGGATAGCAACGTAGACCGCTAAATCTCAGTTTTCAGAACCTTTCAGCAAGGAGCTAAGTCCCTATAGGTTAGCGTGGGGAATGAGCTACCTGGAAGCACACGCCAACTTTCTATCAGAAGACACGATTTCTTCAGCAAAAATGCATCACTTTATAGTTTCTGGCCTTGGAGAAAGAATCTGTCTTAACATCACACCTCAACAACACCCTTCAACTAAAGATAGAAGCTGAGCCAAGAACAGAAATGAGACCTTGAGAGTTTCACTCAAACACACAGAACAGAAGCTTTCCATCTCCCCTCGAGAGGTAAAATAAGCGTTATTAAATTACTCACTTTCCGTAAGGCAATGCATCTGCATCTCATTAGCGACAGCAAAGAACTCCACCGCAGAGAAGAGAATCGACCGTAACAATTACATTCCATTACCTTCCCCTCTCCAAGTAGGTCCATTGGCAACCACTTACCCAAACACAAATGTGATTTCACTCAGGTGCCACGGCGACGCCTCCTATTAGACATCTTTATTGTGGTAGCAGTGGGATTCGCAGCGGTCCGGTTGGCTCCGGTCTGTCTGTTTACCTGATAAATGTCATCATTAGGCTGCCTAGGCAACGGGTGGGGATTACCTTGGCATCTTAACTGTCATCTGAAATATCTTCCCTTATCTCACTGTAGGAAGTCAGAGGGTTTTAACGATAACAGAGCGAGGACACCAACTGCCTCGTCTTATCTATAGTTAGGACTTTTAGATAATATCACCAAATGATCCTCTAAATGAACCCTTAAAATCAGAGACTCCGTGTGGAATAACAAAACAGTAGCCTGCAGGAGATTACGTTCACCCCTAACCTGATCACACATTACGGGAGAGGGTGCTGTTAATGGTGTGGGGGGTATGTTCCTGGGGGAACCAAAATGGCGTACGAGACCATTATATGATGTAAAGAACTAGAGCCAGAATGGAGGTTTGGGGCTGGGTTTCACATAGCCGCACAGCACGGAGATGGTTACACAATCACACCTTAACTGCACTCAGCTCGACAGCTCCCCCTCTCGCTCCGTCTCTCCTGGGAGTGTACGTATTTGTCAGTGTGTGTTTCACCAATTGCAATATCTGCCAGACACAGTGTGTATGTTACGGACAGACTGTGTGTTCGTGCGCTCACGTGTTCTCTGCCGCGGGCTCCAGAAAGCATCTGTCACAGTGTGTAGCCCATAGGCAGCAGACATAGGTAGACAGGCTGAAAGAGGTCTCTACAGACTCATCACAGATGCAGGCAGTATTGGGAGAGACTGGCTGTGTTATCTGAAACCCCACTCCACACACACGGTAATTAGGCAAAAATGTCGAACAGCTGTCATTAGTCTAAAATTGCTGATGGGAAAAATTAAATACTCTGCCCATAATGTCCTTGGTGCACCAGTGGTCTGGCTTTCCCTGACACATGTTTACTATTAGGTGTATATAATTGATAACAATATCAAAATAGTTCCCCAAAAACTACATTTCTGTAATCATCTTAATGCTTCTACATAATTACTGTATATTAAGTTAGAGATGTTAACACACCTGTGCGTGTTCCATGCAGTGTGCTGTTAATTTTTTTGGGGGGGCCATGTAGTGGACACGCCTTCAAATTAGTGGATTCGGCTATTTCAGCCAAACCCGTTGCTGACAGGTGTATAAAAACCGAGCACACCGTCATGCAATCTCCATAGACAAACATTGGCAGTAGAATGGCCCGTACTGAAGAGCCCAGTGACTTTTAACGTGGCACCGTCATAGGATGCCCCCTTTCCAACAAGTCAGTTTGTCAAATGTCTGCCCTGCTAGAGCTGCCCCGGTCAACTGTAAGTGCTGTTATTGTGAGGTGGAAATGTCTAGGAGCAACAACGGCTCAGCTGCAAAGTGTTAGGCCACACAAGCTCATAGAACGGGTCCGCCAAGTGCTGAAGCGCGTTTATCCTCGGTTGCAATACTCACTACAGAGTTCCAAACGTCAGCACAAGAACTGTTAGTCGGGAGCTTCATAAAATGGGTTTCCATGGCCGAGCAGCCGCACACAAGCCTAAGATCACCATGCACAATGCCAAGCGCCGGCTGGAGTGTTGTAAAGCTCGCCACCATTGGACTCTGGAGCATTGGAACGCATTCTCTGGAGTGATGAATCAAGCTTCACCATCTAGAAGTACGACGAACAAATCTGGGTTTGGCGGGTACCAGGAGAACGCTACCTGCCCCAATGCATAGTGCCAACTGCAAAGTTTGTTGAAGGAGGAATAATGGTCTGCGGCTGTTTTTCATGGTTCGGGCCCCTTAGTTCCTGTGAAGGGGAAATCTTAACACTACAGCATACAATGACATTCTAGACGATTCTGTGCTTCCAACTTTGTGGCAACAGTTAGTGGCAGGCCCTTTCATGTTTCAGCACGACAACGCCCCCGTGCACAAAGTGAGGTCCATACAGAAATGGTTTGGCGAGATCGGCGTGGAAGAACTTGACTGGCCTGCACAGAGCCCTGAACTCAACCCCGTCGAACACCTTTGGAATGAATTTGAATGTTGACGGCGATCCAGGCCTAATCGCCCAACATCATTGCCTTACCTCACTAATACTCTGGAGTCTGAATGGGAGCAAGTCCTCACACCAAAGGGGGGACGAACTCCATATTAATGCCCATGATTTTAGAATGAGATGTTCGACGAGCAGGTGTCTAAATACTTTTGGCCATGTAGTGTACCAGCTGAACACCTTCCTAATATTGAGTCAGAACGGCATCAATTCATTGGGGCATGGACTCTACAAAGTGTTGAATGCGTTCCACAGGGATGCTGGCCCATGTTGACTCCAATCCTTCTCACAGTTGTGTCAAGTTGGCTGGATGTCCTTGGTGTGGTGGACCATTCTCGATACACACGGGCCACTGTTGAGCGTGACAAACCCAGCAGCGTTGCAGTTCTTGACAGACACAAACAGGTGCGCCTGCCACCTACTACCATAACCCATTCAAAGGCACTTAAATATTTTGTCTTGTCCATTCATCCTCTGAATGGCACACATACACAATCCATGTCTCAATTGTCTGAAGGCTCAAAAACCATTCTTTAACCGGTCTCCTCCCCTTCATCTACAGAGATTGAAGTGGATTTAACAAGTGACATCAATGAGGGATCATAGATTTCACCTGGATAGGTCATGGAAAGAGTTCTTAATGTTTTGTACACTGAGTGTGCTGTATGCTCCTGCTGTATGCTCCTGCTTTATGCTCCTGCTGTATGCTCCTGCTGTATGCTCCTGCTGTATGCTCCTGCTGTATGCTCCTGCTGTACATAATGCAAAATGGCAATAAATACTATACACTGGGATGTACTGAAACCCGGACTGCACTTGACACAAAAACAGGCAGCACACATAACATCAAGACATTCATACTCAAACAAAACTCCAGAGCTTACCATCAACACAGTATTTCTGGTGTGAATACTGCCGATAAGGAGGACCTGTCAGTGAGGGAGGAGAGAAAACGAGGGAGGAGAGAAAACAAGGGAGGCACTGATCCTGCTGCTGAATGCTCTCTCTCGGTCTCTGATAAGACAATAACAGATGCTTTCATCCAAAGCGACTTAGTCATGCGTGCATACGTTTGTACGTACCGGTGGCCCCAGCGGGAATTGAACCCACAATCCTTGGCATTGCAAGCGCCATGTTCTACTGACTGAGCAACACAGCTTTATGTCTTTATTTCTGCAAACACTGAGTGATGACTGCTCTGAAGGACTGTCACATTTAGCTTAGGGCCAGCTCTGACTGCATGTGTGGGTTTGCAGACCCGCGAGCCACTGCGGCCCCTCGTGAGTTTGTGGCCCCCATCAATAGTTGCCGATCCCTGGGTTAGACACTGAGCTATGGTAGGGGGACCACTGGCATTGATGTGCAGAGGGTGCATGTGGACAGCTGGAGCTACTAGGGCAATGAGGGGACCGGACCAGGCTGTACTGCTCTAGTTCTGTTATGATCTGAAACCTGACACAGGCCCTTGGCCCAGACTGCTGGAGAGTCATCTGTTCTGACCACTGGAGCCAGAACACTGATCATCAGAGCCAGAGGACACTTGGTTCTACAGATGCTAACTGGGTCACATTCTGATAGAGCACAACACAGAGCACAGAAAAAACAAGGCAGGCTATTCTCCTTGTTGGCACCCATTTTATTCATTTGTGAAAACAAAAGAGCCCACTGGAGGAGGTTTGCGGATGACCTAGGCCCCCAAGAAGTAAAAGGGTTTAAGTAAGTAGTATTCAAATATCTATAGGCATATTTCAGCGAGCAGAGTCTGTCAGCCAGCTGATGTCTTTGTGTGTGTGTGTGTGTGTTGATGAAGCTCTCAGCTGTCTGTCAGTCACCAGCTGTGTTGAATGACCAGTCCAGATGTGTGAGCTACAGGGGACACACAGATGGACCCCATGGGGGGACCAACATCTCTATAACCCATGGCAATGATCTGAAGTCAACAAACACCTGTGGGATTCATTCATATCAAACTATATCCAGCTACAAGGTACGAGTACAGTACAGGCATATGTTCATAAATATGCAGTCTAAAATGTCCTATCGGAGAACCCAGGGTGAAAGACCCAGAGAGCGAGAGAGAAAGTCGGCAAGATACCCTCCTTCAATGTGTTTTGAGAAGGAGGTGATGAGAGAGGACGCGAGGAGTATGCAATTGAGTTTCTCCCAGGGAGGGATGGAAGAGGGAAAGAGAGGAAGGGAGAGAGAGGGAGAGATGGTCCAACTGCCGTGAGCAGCAAGCCTTCAGGGTCTGCGTTGTCATGGTTACCACTCTGCGCGCGCACACGTCAAACACTACACTGAGCCGCGAGTGTGTGTGTGTGTGTGACTGAAATCGTGTTTGAGTTGGTAGAGGGAGAGACTGCATGCCCGCAATAATCCATCCCATACTCTGACACCCTGAAATGTCAGCCAACCTTCCCCTAACAGTCGTCCATAAAGAGAGGAAAACACCAGTCACTGGTGTAGCCTTTACCTAAAGGATGGAGCACCAAGAGGACAAACAGAACCAGCAGACAAAACCTGCTACACAAATAACTATGAGATTGATAACACAGACAGAGAGAGAGAGAAATGATTGGCCATCTCTTAACAGCCATATGGGACCATGAATAAACCAGTCAACATGCTGAAGGCAGAGAGGAACATCCCTTTAGTTACACACGTCCACACGCATGGACGCACACGCCGGTCTATCAACACACCATTGGATACTCTTCCTATACACCAGCTACTCTCGCCACAGAATGCATTGAACCACATCTCCGACAGCACTCACAGATTGTGTATGAAATTCAAAGGCTAGAAAAAACTATTACAAACATTATTAAACCAAGACAAACAAAGTCTGGAGAAAAACTGCTGTTATTCAAACCAAACGGCTTACCTGTTGAGGAGTAATGGTGGAGACACAGCAGGACATGGGGGAAAGAGAGAAGGGATAAATACGTTAATGAGGGTTCGCTGCAGTCTACATATCCACATAATGAGAATACAGAATAATAATAATACACACTGGATACTAGAAATACAGTACAGGTCAAAAGTTTGGACACCACCTCATTCAAGGGTTTTTCCTTTATTTTTACTATTTTCTACATTGTATAATAATAGCGAAGACCTCAAAACTATGAAATAACACATATGGAATCATGTAGTAACCAAAAAAATGTTAAACAAATCAAAATATATTTTATATTTGAGATTCTTCAAAGTAGCCACCCTTTGTCTTGATGACAGCTTTGCACACACTTGGCATTCTCTCAACCAGGTTCATGAGGTAGTCACCTGGAATGCATTTCAATTAACAGGTGTGCCATGTTAAAAGTTAATTTTTGGAATTTATTTCCTTCTTAATGTGTTTGAACCAATCAGTTGTGTTGTGACAAGGTAGGAGTGTTATACAGAAGATAGCCCTATTTGGTAAAATACCAAGTCCATATTATGGCAAGAACAGCTCAAATAAGCAAAGAGAAATGACAGTTTATCATTACTTTAAGACATGAAGGTCAGTCAATCCGGAACATTTCAAGAACTTTAAAAGTTTCTTCAAGTGCAGTTGCAAAAACCATCAAGCGCTATGATGAAACTGGCCCCATGAGGACCTCCACAGGAAAGGAAGACCCAGAGTTACCTCTGCTGCAGGGGATACGTTTATTAGAGTTACCAACCTCAGAAATTGCAGCCCAAATAAATGCTTCACAGAGTTCAAGCAAGACAACTCAACATCAACTGCTGAGAGGAGACTGAGTGAATCAGGCCATGGTTGAATTGCTGCAGATAAACCACTACTAAAGGACACCAATAAGAAGAATATACTTGCTTAGGCCAAGAAACACTAGCACTGGACATTAGACCGGTGGAAATCTGTCTGTCTGAAATCTGTCTGTCACAACTGATCTGACAAATCCAAATTAGAGATTTTTGGTTCCAACCACCGTGTCTTTGTGAGACGCAGAGTAAGCGAATGGATCATCACTGCGGTTCCCACCGTGAAGCATGGAGGAGGTGGCTACTTTGAAGAATCTCAAATATATTTTGATTTGTTTAACACTTTTTTGGTTACTACATGATTCCACATGTGTTATTACATAGTTGTGATGTCTTCACTATTGTTCAACAATGTAGAAAATAGTAAAAATAAAGAAAAACCCTGGAATGAGGTGGTGTCCGAACTGAACTACATATTAATACAAAACATTGCATGACAAATGATCATGCAATGTTATGCAGTATGTAAAGTGTGTGGTGTAATCTACATTTGGAAGACCACCTTACTTGAGAATTAAAGACTTGTGTTATCAGTCAGAACTAATGCCTGATCTTTAAGCCAAGCAGAGGACCTGGGTTTGATTCCCGTTCAGTTACAGCTTCATTGTATATTGAGGGTACATTCGTCAGGCTCGAGGTCTCCACTTCAACAGAGGGCAAATACAACTCAAGCCAACTCAACACTGCCCTCTAGTGGGTGTCTTATACAAGCACATCTTCTGAAATACACATGTCATCTGCTCACAAACCCGCTCTATGACAAGCGCCACTTGTGTTTTGATTATTTGTTGTCAGAGAAATACACTTTTTAGAATCCTATCACAGCAATACTCCAATGAAGTGTACTCAGCCAATTATCAGTACCGTAAATTCTCAGTACAAAAAGTTGTAAAACAGTCCATTTCAAGGTAATATGGAAATGTGGCTTTGGTTTTCAATACAGATTCAATCCCAAAAATGATATACATGACAAGTACACCAAGAACCCCAAAAACTAAGGACAAATGGAATGGTTTGCTTTCGCAAAATGGTAGAAAAACAAGATAAAACGTTAGGAACGAACAGATATGGTCATAATCCACGTACACACTGGGTGCTGAGCGAACTCCAACGCTGATATGAGGAGACGGTGTTCGAAAGCAAAGCCAGTGTTTGAGGAACACCTCTAGTCATCTAAATGTAAAAGTGATGGGATGCTGCCAGGACACACCCTGGAGAGACCAGGCAGAGAGAAGACAGCCAGCCAGCATGTCTTCCGACAGGGATCTCTCTCACACACATTCTATTAGTCTCCCACTGAGATCAGTCTGGGTTCACTACACTGACCATACTCACAAACTAAAACAAGGCAATGTGCGCACAACCACACACACACACACACACACACACACACACACACACACACACACACACACACACACACACGATGACAGAAACATACATATCTGCATAAACAGTCACACACACACACACACACACACACACACACATTCACAGCGTAATACACACAAATACACTAAGTTGTATGAACAGCCACCCTAGTGACTGTCAGGAGGGAGATTAAACAGTAACAGAAGAGGTTGACAACAAAACCATTTACAGGACAGTGCTGCTGCTAGGTTCGTGGTCAGATTACCCATGTTATAATCTGAGGTTATGGCCTGAGAGGTTGGTGCCCTCTAGTGGTCACATGGAGGTACAAATCAGGCAACTTCCTCTCTGCTCCCCACCTCCTTTTGCTCCCCACCTCCGTTTGCTCCCCACCTCCTTTTCCTCCCCCCATCTCTCTCTCTCCCCTCCCCATCTCTCTTCTCTCCCACCCCCTCCCCATCTCTCTCCTCTCCCATCCCCTCCCCATCTCTCTCCTCTCCACCTCCTTTTCATCCTCCCCTCCCATTTCCCTCTCCTTTCCCATCCTCTCCGCAGCTCTCTCCTCTCCCATCCTCTCCCCAGCTCTCTCCCCTCCCCACCCCCATCTCTCTCCCCTCCCATCCCCTCTCCCCTCCCATCCCTCTCCTCTCCCATCCCCATCTCTCTCCCCTCCCCATGTCCTCTCCCATCTCTCTCCCCTCCCATCTCTCCCTTCCCCATGTCCTCTCCCATCTCTCCCTTCCCCATGTCCTCTCCCATCTCTCCCTTCCCCATGTCCTCTCCTCCCCATCTCATCTCTTTAATCCCCTCCCCATATCTCCTCTCCCATCCCCATCTCTCCCCTCTCTCTTCTCCCATCCCCTCCCATCTCTCTCCTCTCCCATCTCATCTCTCTAATCCCCTCCCCATCTCTCCCCATCTCCTTTTCCTCCTCTCCCATCTCTCTCATGTCCCATCCCCATCTTTCTCCTCTCCCATCTCTCTCATGTCCCATCCCCATCTTTCTCCTCTCCCATCTCTCTCATGTCCCATCCCCATCTTTCTCCTCTCCCATTCCCTCCCCATCTCTCTCCTCTCCCATTCCCTCCCCATCTCTCTCCTCTCCCATTCCCTCCCCATCTCTCTCCTCTCCCATTCCCTCCCCATCTCTCTCCTCTCCCATTCCCTCCCCATCTCTCTCCTCTCCCATTCCCTCCCCATCTCTCTCCACCCTATCCCCATCTCTCTCTTTTCCCATCCCCTCCCATCTCTCTCTTCTCCCATCTCTCTCCTCTCCCATTCCCATCTCTCTCTTTTCCCATCCACTCCCATCTCTCTCCTCTCCCATCTCTCTCCTCTCCCATCCCCTCCCATCTCTCTCCTCTCCCATTCCCTCCCATTCCCATCTCTCTCCTCATCTCTCTCCACCCCCATCTCTCTCCTCTTCTCCAATCCCATCTCTCTCCTCTTCTCCCCTCCCATCTCTCTCCTCTCCCCTCCCATCTCTCTCCTCTCCCCTCCCCCATCTCTCTCCTCTCCCATCCCCTCCCCCATCTCCTCCTCTCCCATCCCTCCTCTCTCCCATTCCCTCCCCCATCTCTCTCCCTCATCTCTCTCCTCTCTCATTCCCTCCCCATCTCTCTCCCCTCCCATCTCTCCCCCATCCCATTGCTCTCCACCCTATCCCCATCCCTCCTCTCCCATCCCCTCCCCATCTCTCTCCACCCCCATCTCTCCTCTCCCATTCCCTCCCCCATCTCTCTCCACCCTATCCTCATCTCTCTCCTCTCCCATTCCCATCTCTCTTTTCCCATCCACTCCCATCTCTCTCCTCTCCCATCCCCTCCCATCTCTCTCCTCTCCCATCCCCTCCCATCTCTCTCCTCTCCCATTCCCATCTCTCTCCTCATCTCTCTCCTCTCCCATTCCCATCTCTCTTTTCCCATCCACTCCCATCTCTCTCCTCTCCCATCCCCTCCCATCTCTCTCCTCTCCCATCCCCTCCCATCTCTCTCCTCTCCCATCCCCTCCCATCTCTCTCCTCTCCCATCCCCTCCCATCTCTCTCCTCTCCCATT
The DNA here is from genome assembly GCF_045679555.1 of Salvelinus alpinus. Lineage (NCBI taxonomy): Eukaryota > Metazoa > Chordata > Actinopteri > Salmoniformes > Salmonidae > Salvelinus > Salvelinus alpinus. Next base: position 7,860,532 of record NC_092122.1, read on the forward strand.
CCCTCCCATTCCCATCTCTCTCCTCATCTCTCTCCTCTCCCATTCCCATCTCTCTTTTCCCATCCACTCCCATCTCTCTCCTCTCCCATCCCCTCCCATCTCTCTCCTCTCCCATCCCCTCCCATCTCTCTCCTCTCCCATTCCCTCCCATTCCCATCTCCCTCCCCATCTCTCTCCTCTCCCATTCCCTCCCCATCTCTCTCCACCCTATCCCCATCTCTCTCTTTTCCCATCCCCTCCCATCTCTCTCTTTTCCCATCCCCTCCCATCTCTCTCTTTCCCATCCCCTCCCATCTCTCTCTTCTCCCATCTCTCTCCTCTCCCATTCCCATCTCTCTCTTTTCCCATCCACTCCCATCTCTCTCCTCTCCCATCCCCTCCCATCTCTCTCCCATCCCCTCCCATCTCTCTCCTCTCCCATTCCCTCCCATTCCCATCTCTCTCCTCATCTCTCTCTTCTCCCATCTCTCTCCTCTTCTCCAATCCCATCTCTCTCCTCCCCTCCCATCTCTCTCCTCTCCCCTCCCATCTCTCTCCTCTCCCCTCCCCCATCTCTCTCCTCTCCCCTCCCCCATCTCTCTCCTCTCCCATTCCCTCCCCCATCTCTCTCCTCTCCCATTCCCTCCCCCATCTCTCTCCTCTCCCATTCCCTCCCCCATCTCTCTCCTCTCCCATTCCCTCCCCCATCTCTCTCCCATTCCCTCCCCCATCTCTCTCCCCCATCTCTCTCCTCTCTCATTCCCTCCCCATCTCATCTCTCCCCCATCCCATCGCTCTCCACCCTATCCCCATCCCTCCTCTCCCATCCCCTCCCCATCTCTCTCCACCCCCATCTCTCCTCTCCCATTCCCTCCCCCATCTCTCTCCACCCTATCCTCATCTCGCTCCTCTCCCATTCCCATCTCTCTTTTCCCATCCACTCCCATCTCTCTCCTCTCCCATCCCCTCCCATCTCTCTCCTCTCCCATCCCCTCCCATCTCTCTCCTCTCCCATTCCCTCCCATTCCCATCTCTCTCCTCATCTCTCTCCACCCCCATCTCTCTCTTCTCCCATCCCATCTCTCTCCAATCCCATCTCTCTCCTCTTCTCCAATCCCATCTCTCTCCTCTTCTCCAATCCCATCTCTCTCCCCTCCCCTCCCATCTCTCTCCCCTCCCATCTCTCTCCTCTCCCATTCCCTCCCCCATCTCTCTCCTCTCCCATTCCCCCCCCCATCTCTCTCCTCTCCCATTCCCTCCCCCATCTCTCTCCTCTCTCATTCCCTCCCCATCTCTCTCCCCTCCCATCTCTCTCCCATCCCATCGCTCTCCACCCTATCCCCATCCCTCCTCTCCCATCCCCTCCCCATCTCTCCACCCCCATCTCTCCTCTCCCATTCCCTCCCCCATCTCTCTCCACCCTATCCTCATCTCTCTCCTCTCCCATTCCCTCCCCATCTCTCTCCTCTCCCATTCCCTCCCCATCTCTCTCCTCTCCCATTCCCTCCCCCATCTCTCTCCACCCTATCCTCATCTCTCTCCTCTCCCATTCCCTCCCCATCTCTCTCCTCTCCCATCCCCTCCCATCTCTCTCCTCTCCCATTCCCTCCCATTCCCATCTCTCTCCTCATCTCTCTCCTCTCCCATTCCCATCTCTCTTTTCCCATCCACTCCCATCTCTCTCCTCTCCCATCCCCTCCCATCTCTCTCCTCTCCCATCCCCTCCCATCTCTCTCCTCTCCCATCCCCTCCCATCTCTCTCCTCTCCCATTCCCTCCCATTCCCATCTCCCTCCCCATCTCTCTCCTCTCCCATTCCCTCCCCATCTCTCTCCACCCTATCCCCATCTCTCTCTTTTCCCATCCCCTCCCATCTCTCTCTTTTCCCATCCCCTCCCATCTCTCTCTTTTCCCATCCCCTCCCATCTCTCTCTTCTCCCATCTCTCTCCTCTCCCATTCCCATCTCTCTCTTTTCCCATCCACTCCCATCTCTCTCCTCTCCCATCCCCTCCCATCTCTCTCCCATCCCCTCCCATCTCTCTCCTCTCCCATTCCCTCCCATTCCCATCTCTCTCCTCATCTCTCTCTTCTCCCATCTCTCTCCTCTTCTCCAATCCCATCTCTCTCCTCCCCTCCCATCTCTCTCCTCTCCCCTCCCCCATCTCTCTCCTCTCCCCTCCCCCATCTCTCTCCTCTCCCCTCCCCCATCTCTCTCCTCTCCCATTCCCTCCCCCATCTCTCTCCTCTCCCATTCCCTCCCCCATCTCTCTCCTCTCCCATTCCCTCCCCCATCTCTCTCCTCTCCCATTCCCTCCCCCATCTCTCTCCCATTCCCTCCCCCATCTCTCTCCCCCATCTCTCTCCTCTCTCATTCCCTCCCCATCTCATCTCTCCCCCATCCCATCGCTCTCCACCCTATCCCCATCCCTCCTCTCCCATCCCCTCCCCATCTCTCTCCACCCCCATCTCTCCTCTCCCATTCCCTCCCCCATCTCTCTCCACCCTATCCTCATCTCGCTCCTCTCCCATTCCCATCTCTCTTTTCCCATCCACTCCCATCTCTCTCCTCTCCCATCCCCTCCCATCTCTCTCCTCTCCCATCCCCTCCCATCTCTCTCCTCTCCCATTCCCTCCCATTCCCATCTCTCTCCTCATCTCTCTCCACCCCCATCTCTCTCTTCTCCCATCCCATCTCTCTCCTCTTCTCCAATCCCATCTCTCTCCTCTTCTCCAATCCCATCTCTCTCCTCTTCTCCAATCCCATCTCTCTCCCCTCCCCTCCCATCTCTCTCCCCTCCCATCTCTCTCCTCTCCCATTCCCTCCCCCATCTCTCTCCTCTCCCATTCCCTCCCCCATCTCTCTCCTCTCCCATTCCCTCCCCCATCTCTCTCCTCTCTCATTCCCTCCCCATCTCTCTCCCCTCCCATCTCTCTCCCATCCCATCGCTCTCCACCCTATCCCCATCCCTCCTCTCCCATCCCCTCCCCATCTCTCTCCACCCCCATCTCTCCTCTCCCATTCCCTCCCCCATCTCTCTACACCCTATCCTCATCTCTCTCCTCTCCCATTCCCTCCCCATCTCTCTCCTCTCCCATTCCCTCCCCATCTCTCTCCTCTCCCATTCCCTCCCCCATCTCTCTCCACCCTATCCTCATCTCTCTCCTCTCCCATTCCCTCCCCATCTCTCTCCTCTCCCATTCCCTCCCCATCTCTCTCCTCTCCCATTCCCTCCCCATCTCTCTCCTCTCCCATTCCCTCCCCATCTCTCTCCTCTCCCATTCCCTCCCCATCCATGGGAGAGGAGAGAGATGGGGAGGGAATGGGAGACATGGGAGGGGAGAGGAGAGAGGTGGGTCTCTCTCCTCTCCCATTCCCTCCTCTCCCATCCCATCTCTCTCCTCTTCTCCCCTCCCATCTCTCTCCTCTCCCCTCCCATCTCTCTCCTCTCCCCTCCCATCTCTCTCCTCCCATTCCCTCCCCATCTCTCTCCT